>NC_057801.1:448304421-448418709 GCF_018294505.1 Triticum aestivum
GACTCAAGTGTAGCTAAATCAGAGCAGAGCAGCAGCACGAGCGAGGGGGAGAGCAGCAGCAGCGCAAGCGAGCGAGCGAGAGCCAGAGCAGCAGCAGTAGCGCGAGCAAGCGAGCGAGAGCCGGAGCAGCAGCAACAGATCCGGTTGGTATGGATGACACCACCGAAGGGGCCTCACACTGGGGGAGAGCCGCCGTGGAGATGTCGCCTGCGGCGTCGGCTTCAAGGTAGCTGCCCCATGGGGGTGCAGGATGGAGCACCGTCGGCGCCGGGAGGTCGAGTTAAGGAGAAGGTGCGATGCGATGAGTGTACAACCTCTTTGGTGGTGCCGAGTAGGCCTCGGCTTTGTCCGAGGAGTCGGTGAGGATGATGCGGTTCCGGTGGAGCAGGTTAAGGCGGTGTTGTGGGGATGGAGCAGCCGCGATAGACGAGGCGATCATCGGAGCAGCCCCTTGGAGGTGGAGGACGGGGCGGCTGGACCAGCGGGACGACGAGATGGACGAAGGATCCTCATCCGGGAAGGTTGTCGGGGGTTGGGTACGACATATGCCAACGGATGGCTTATCATGGTGGGAGCAAGTAGAACGTCGCCGGTGCCCAGAAGCGGGATGAGGCGAAGACATGCACGCCGGCGGATCTTACCCAGCTTCAGGGCTCTCCGAGGAGATAACACCCCTACTACTACTCTGCGGGGTCTCCGCATGATCACTATGGCAAAGTGAATACAAGGTTGCTCCTAGAGCTGTTTTCTGGAGGTAGGAGAGGGCAAGGCTAGCTCCTTCCTTCCTATATGATCGGGTCTAATCCTAGAGAAGCTATCCCCCTTGCATGGGTGCCCCGGGGGGGCTTATAGAGGCCTGCCCCCCAGGGATACAATGGTAATCCGGCTGGGCGCGGGTCCCAACCGTTTGTCTCTCAGGCCACCATCTTCTCCGCCGACTACTGGGGCCCGCCGACAGGCGGGCCCCGCTGACAGGGCTGGTACTGTAGCAGTGCTTCTGATGACGCTGGCTTGGTCATGGGGTCATGGCAACAGTGCCGCCGTCTGGCGGACGATCACTGTCGCCATTCCCCGTCTTGTCTGGTTAATGGCGTGCGGGGGCCGTGGGAGGGGTCGGCCGACTCCAGGGGGCCGACTCCACGTGTCCATCTTCGGGGCGCTCTCGCCGTCTCCTGTTCTCCCACTGACGGGCGGTCCCGCCGTCTCCGGGCCGTACAGGTAGGCCGTCGTGGGCACAGTGCGCCGCCCACTGAGGCTGAGGTCAGGGCAGGCATGGCAACAGTGCCGCGCCACGATGGAGATCTCCAGCGATACGGCGCACTATAGCCATGCCAGCCCCTCGTAGGCAGGGTAGAGACGGCCACGCAATGACCGTACCCTGCCCCTGGCCATCGTGGCGAAGACAGGAGAAGGTTGGAGTCTCGGGCCGACTCCCATAGTCGTCTTATCTTGGAGTCGCCAGCCGAGAGTCGGCTCATCTCGAAGTCGTCAGCCAAGAGTCGGCTTAATTCGAAGTCATCCCTGGAACTCGGCCGTGAGGGACAGTTGCTGCCGACTCCCAGGAGGCGGCTCTTCATCACGGGGTCTTGAGGGGCGCAGTCTGCCCCGATGTTTTGGAAGGTTCTAGGGCTCGGGTTAGCCTACCCGTGGCCCATTACTCTGACAGTAGTCCCTGAAGCCGGTGAGGCGCCGCGGGAGATGCGCCGGAGAGCCTCAACACATCTCTCCGGGGGTGGAATCTCGGCCTCGCTCGCCATCTTCCTCCAGGCCGACTAGCTGGAGTCGGACTCGCAGAAGGCTGTCTTGCCTCTTAGAGGGTTTGAACGTCGCGGCGGGGTCCAGGCGGCGTGCCTGATAAGCTTCCGGGCAGCCGCCCATTGCGGGTCCATCGCGTGGCGCCACGTGGTGGGGTCAGTCCGCCCACCCACGCGCGCGACGAGACAGGACCTCAGGCTGGGCCCGCCACTACCGTGCCTCGGCACATGAGCGGATTTGTTGCGGCCGTGCGGACGGTTGGGTTTCCCACGCCGTAACTGCACGCAGTTACTGCGTGTGGTAAATCGTGGGGGGTGTGGGGGCTGGGGCGCAGTTAATCCCACGCCCGCCCCATCGGCTTCTCAGCCCTATGAGCCTATAAGTAGGCGGGAGGAAGGGAGCGGCGAAGCACGCGCGCCCATCTCCCCTTGCTTCCTTCTTGCTTCTTCTTCCTCTCGCCGCCACCGCACCGAGCTACGCCACGCTTGTGACGATTAGCTCTTCCTCCGCCGCCGCACCTGCTGCCGTGCGCTCCGGCGTGTGGGACGGCTCCGAGGTGGACGACGACATCATCGAGTTCCTCCCCAAGACGCGTCGCCTCCCCGGCGCGGACCTAGTGCGAGCCCGTGCCGCGCCGGAGAGGGAAATATCACCGGCGCCGGAGGAGGGCGAGCGGGTCGTATTCCGCTCGCACCTCATGCGCGACCTGGGGCTGCCGACGAGCGGCTTCTTCCGCTCCTTCTTGGAGTTCCACGGGCTCCAGCCGCACAACCTCACCCCGAACACGATGGTGCTGCTGGCTGCCTTCGCCACCTTGTGCGAAGGATTCCTCGGCGTTCTCCCCACAATCGAACTATGGGGAGAGTTCTTTTAGTCAAAGCTCGGCTGCACGTCGCCGGCGTGCCGGCCTAGTGCGGCGCCTTCATCGCGATGCGGAGGTCGGTGGCCGACAATCCGTTTCTCGCCATCCCGCTGATCAAGTCGGTGAAGATGTGGCAGCGTTCTTTCTTCTATGTGAATAACGTCGCCACAGACGGCGACTGGGTCAACCTGCCGCCTTTCGAAGCCGGCGCACTGGCTGGGAGGCTCCCCAATTGGTCCCACCGGGTCAAGACGCTGACTCCCGCTAGTGCCGCCGCCGTCGCGCGACTCCGAGTTCTGACGCAGTCGGAGGGCTTGACCGGGTCTGACTTGTTGGCCGCCTTCGTGGCGCGCCGAGTCCTCCCGCTCCAAGGCCGACCTCATCTGATCTGTCAGATGAGCGGCCACCTGGATCCGAGTCGGCTCTGCTCCAAGGACATGCCCCACGCGGAGGTGGCGGACATGGTGAACTATATCTCAAATTGTAACCTCGCGGCGACTTGGCAGTTCAGGAAGGAGCCGTACTCACGCGCCAACCCCCCGCCTGTCGTAAGTCGTCTTTCTTCTTCTTTTGTCTTCTTTGCAGCCGAAACCGACTTCTAATCTTTTTTGGTTTTTCTTGAGTCAGAACCCCCTCATCCAGCCTTCAGCCGGCACCGCGGGCTCGGCCCGCCAGTTCGTCCCCGATTGAGCGGAGAGCGACATCAACGACCCGGACTTGGGGGCCGTGACGATGGAGGCCGACGCCGAAGGAGGAGGAGGAGGAGGCTTCAGGCCGTCGGCCACTTTTGCCGACTGGCCCGATGACAATGCCGAGGGGGAAGCCGCCCCACGCCACCAATCAAGGGCCGGCCAGCCGAGCGTGAGTTCTGCCGCCGGCTTGGGTGGTCAAGGCGGCGCGAAGAGGCGCCGGGCCGGGCCGAGCTTTCTTGGCGGCCGACCGAAGAAGCTCAAGGGGGCGGCCGCCGCGACCTAGAGGGAGGAGGCGATCGCAAAGGCCAACCGCTTCCGCAAGGAAGTGAAGAAGCCGCCACTGGTCTCCGCGTAAGTGCCTCCGCTCTTGACTTGTTTTGCTCTTGGTGGATTTTTGTCCAAATCTTTTACATGCTTTCTTCGCCTCAGGGCTCCCCTCACCTTCGAGAGGGTCGCCGTTGCCTCCGTCATGGGGTCGGTGGAGACTTCCGCCAGTACTCGGCGGATTGATCCCGCCGCCGACCTTCGGGAGGCGACGGAGTGGAACACGTGGGAGAAGCGCGACGAGGACGAAGCCGCCCGTCTGGAGAAGGCGGAGGCCGAGAAGGCGGCTGCCTCCGCCCAGAGGAAGCTGGACGAGGCCGAAGCTGCCGTGGCGGCAAGGCGGCGAGCTGAGGAGGCGGCGCTCCTCCAGTCGGCATTGCTCGTCATCCCGCTGAACTCCGCGTGGCCGCCCCCGGAGTTCACGGGGCAGACTGGGGAAGCCGGCGGTGAGAACCCTGTCATGGAGAGGGGGAGCGGCGAGGCCTCCATGTCGGACACGATCGTGCCGCCACCGCCGCCTCCGCCGCCGTCTGGGGGTGCGCAAGATAAACAGCCGGCAGGCCCGCCGGTGCCGCCGACTGAGGACGAGTCCGTGGCGAAGCTGCTCCTTCAAGTCGCCTCGCCAGTGCGTCGCCTTCTTGAGAAGGCGACTTCAGCGCCACGGCCGCTGGAGACAGGCACCGCCAGCTCGGCCATCCCAGACACTGAGGCGACGAGCGCTGCGCCCGTTGGGTGGGTGCGAGGAGGCGGCACGGGCCCGCTGAACTAGGTGCTTCTGGACGTTCAGGCGAAGCTGCAAGCCGAGGGCAACGCCATCCAGAGCTGCACCAAGGTGCATCTAGCGTCGCGAGTAGCCGTCCGGGTATGCTTCATTTTTTACTTTGCTTTTCTTTGTTCTTCTCTGTGGGGGCGCGCCAGCGCACCCACTGGGTGTAGTCCCCGAGTTTCGGGCCAGCTGCTGAGCAAGCGTCTCGGAACTCCTTCTAGCAAGTTCCGATACTTATGTTCGTCTAAAAATTCTTATTGCAGGAGTACCACAACCTCCGCGTCACTACCTTCAACCGCAATGTTGAGGAGCTGAGCAAGCGGACTGCCGACTTGTCAGAGAGTCGGAGTGAGTCTTCCTTCTTCTTCGCGGGGGCGCACTGGTGCACCCGCGGGCTGTAGTCCCCGAGATTCGGGCCGACTGCTGAGCAGTCGGGCCGGATCTTCTCAGCGACTTTCTTTGTTGACGACTTAACGTCTTTCTTTTTTATTCTTCAGATGCCAACGCCACTCTTCAGCAGCAGCTGGGCAAGGCCAACACCGCCTTGCGCACCAAGGGGGAGGAGTGCGGCAAGCTTTCCACGGAGCATGATCTGCTGGCCGCGCAGCTGGCGGAGCAAAAGGAGCTGCTCAATAAGGTGCAGGAGGAGGCAGAGAAGAAAGAGGCTGCGCTCCTGGCCGTGTTCGAGAGCGAGCGCTCCTCCTGGACTGACAAGGAGGCACAGCTGACTTCCGGCTTCCATGAGATTGAGGACATCGTTGATGGTGAGTTTCCTTACTTTCTTTGAGCCGCCGACTGTGGGTCGGGAGACTCCTGATTCTGAGTTGCTTCTTTTTTGTCTTGGCAGACTTCTTCCCTGGCCACTCGCAGGCGGCCACTCAGGCCATCGAGGCAGATCGCGAGGAGCGGAGGGTAGATGGTCCGGAGATTGCCGCCAATGCCCCCCGGACCCTTGACGAGCAGCTTCTGAGCATCGAGGCTCGTCTGCGGCCGGCCCATCGGATGCTGCGCCGGCTTCAGCATGCCGGCGCCCAGGCCATTGCCGCCCTATGGCCAGACATGCCGGTTCTGTGCACTGCCAGTCGGACTGCCGACTGGCTAGAGGTCGCAGCTGGTTGTCTTGAGGCTTGGAAGGGTTCCTCGGCCCGGGCTGGAGCGCGCCGGGCCTTGGAATTCGTTAAGGCGTGGTATCTAGGGCTGGACCTGGACCGTCTGGCCGCGTTCCGGTCAGAGGCCCAGGCGGAGCTGGTAGCTGTGGAAGACGCCCTCGTTGCTCATGCTGCGGCGATCGCCGACTATGCCGACACTAGCATCTTCGTCCCTGATTGGGCTGAAGACGGCAAGGAGGCGCCGCCGGAGTGGTTCGGGATGAACCCAGATTACGACGAGGACTTGGCGGAGGTGATTGCTTCCAGCACCGAGGAGGAAGGCGAGGCGGAGGACGAAGGTGAGACGGAGGCGCCAGAAGACGGAACGGGCAACCAGCCTTAGCTCGACCGCGCCTCCAGCAACGAGCCGCGTCCGGAGAAGGCGGCTGCCGCCGGAGACGATCAAGCCGAGACTGCCCAGCCGGCCGCCCCGGCGCCTGACACCGCCGTCTCCTCCGACCCTCCGAACCCGGATGCTGCCTCATAGGCTATCGTCTTTGCCTTCATTTTATCTGCCCTAGTAGTCTTTGAAGAACTTTGTTAATTCGAACAGTTCCACCCGCGGGGTGTATTTTGAACTTCTACTTGAAGATTCGGCCAAGGGCCTATGTTATGTAAATATTTATCCGAGTTCTATCTTTCCTTGCTCATTGCTCTCTTGGCTTTTTCCTTTGCTGCCTTCCCTTAGTCGCCGCCTTGCCAGTCGAACAACCGCTCTGCGGACTGCCACTGGATCAAACGCTTGGCTACTTTGGGAAGGCAAGTACTTGGCCATTTTAGAGTCTTCTTAACAAGTCGGATAGAAAGCGGTAAGCCGACTACTTACGAGTTGGCTTCACTTAAGAGAGGCTAGAAGAAAGCGGCAAGTCGACTACTCATGAGTCGGCTTTTGCTTGAGAGAGGCTGGAAGCCGTCTTAGGCTATGTTTCTGCTTTGGGTCCTTAGCCATTTTTTGTATGGGCGCCCGTTCTTCCTTACTCCTGCCTACCAAACAGTCGCTCTGCAAGCTGCGGCTTCTGACAGGAGACGGCTTAGGCGCCACACACTACTTGTCTGACTGCGGGAAGCATTTCATAGCGCGAGGCGGCGAGTCCCCGGGCTGACTAGTCGAGCCCGGTGCCAAGCAGCATAACAAAGAGTAATATACTTGAAGGCATAATTCTTATCATACAGATAACAAAAAAGGGCAGTCCCCGAGCTCGTCCCGGGAGTCCCGAAGTCTTGGTACTTTAATACAAAGGGTAGCGTGATACATACTGCATCAACTGTAAAATCTTCGGAGAAGATATGCATTCCATGGGTGCTCCATCTCTTTGCCGGAGTCGTCCCTCTTGCGTGCTCGGGGCTTCTGAGCGTCGATCAGGTAGTAGGAGTCGTTTCCCAGCACCTTGCTGATAATGAAGGGGCCTTCCCAAGGCGCCGACAGCTTCTGCTGGCCGGCTGTTCACTGGATCAGCCGGAGCACAAGGTCGCCCTCTTGGAAAGATCTCGGCCTGACCTTCCTGTTGTAGTATCGACGCAGGCTCTGCTGGTAGATGCTGGACCGGCTGAGTGCCAACAGCCATCCCTCTTCCAGCAGATCGACACCATCTTGATGTGCTTCTTCTGCTTCTTCCTCGGTGTACATGGTGACTCGCGGAGAGTCAAACTCTATGTCCGTTGGGATGACGGCTTCAGCACCGTAGACGAGGAAGAAGGGTGTGAAGCCGCTTGACTTGTTTGGAGTCGTGTGCAGACTCCAGAGGACGGCTGGCAACTCATCAAGCCAACAGCCGGTCGAACGCTCCAGTGGTTCGACCAGTCGAGGCTTGATGCCAGACAGGATGAGGCCGTTTGCTCGCTCTACCTGGCCGTTTGACTGCGGATGGGCAATGGACGCTAAGTCCAGTCGGATGCCCTGAGTCGCGCAGAAACGGGCCTAGGCACCTTTGGCAAAGTTTGTGCCATTATCGGTGATGATGTTGTGCGGTATGCCGTACCGAGTCGTGATGTCGGCGATGAAAGTCACCGCAGTCGGACCATTCAACTTCTTGATGGGCTTTACTTCTATCCACTTGGTGAACTTGTCCACCGCGACGAGTAAGTGAGTTAGGTCACCTCGGGCTGTTTTGAATGGTCCCACCATGTCCAGGCCCCAAACCGCAAAGGGCCAGGCGATGGGGATAGTCTTGAGTGCCGAAGCCGGCTGATGTTGCTTGGAGCGGAACTTCTGGCACCCTTTGCACTTTTGAACCAATTATTTGGCCTCTTCTAGGGCAGTCGGCCAGAAGAAACCGTGTCGAAATGCTTTGGCGACGAGTGCTCTTGAAGCCGCATGGTGGCCGCACTTGCCCTGATGGATATCTTTGAGAATCGCTTGGCCTTGCTCTGGCTCGACGCAACGCTGGTAGACGCCAGTGACGCTGCGCCTACCAACTCTCTGTTGACTATGGTGTAGGTTGCCGCTCGGCGTTGTACTTGCCGAGCCAAGGTTTCATCAATTGGCAGTTCTTTGCTCACCAGGAACTTGAGGATGGGTTGTGCCCATGAGGGTGCTGCTATTTCTTCGACTACCAGTACTGCGACTTGGACGAGGGCGGCTGGGCTAGGAGGCGGCGGGTTGGAGTCCGCAGCCGCTTGCTGGATTGATGAAGTCCCTGGGCCGACTGGAGCAGTCCCCGGGCCGAGTTCTGGAGTCATCGGATTGGTCGCCACAGTCCCCGGGCCGGGTTCTGAAGTCCCCGGGCCGGCTTCGACTGGAGCGCTCTTAGAGTCGGATCCGATTTCTTCGGGTGGAGCCGGCACAAAGATGGAGTCTGCTTCTGGTGAAGGCTTGACAGACGGCTTGAGGAGGCGCCGAAGGGCGACGCCGGATGGTATTGCTTGGCGGGTGGAGCCGATTCGTGCCAAGGCGTCTGCTTGGTCGTTGTCATTTCTTGGCACGTGGAGGAACTCGCACCCCTTGAAGTATTCGCTGAGTTGCTACACAAGGAAATGGTAGCTCGCCATGTTTGCATCATTGGCGTCCCAATCGCCAGATGACTGCTGGACCACCAAGTCAGAGTCGCCATAACACAGGATCCAGCGAATGTCGAGTTCTTTGGCAAGCCGGAGCCCGTGAATGAGCGCCTCGTACTCAGCGACATTGCTGGAGGCGGCAAAATGGATCTGCAGCGCATATCTGAGCTTGTCGCCTTTGGGGGAAGTGAGGACGACGCCGGCTCCCAAGCCGGTGCGCATCTTGGAGCCGTCGAAATGCATCCGCCAATGGGTGGAGTCGGGCGCTGGCGGCGGGTACTGGGTCTCGGGCCAGTCAACGAGGAAGTCGGCCAGTGCTTGCGACTTGATGGCGGTGCGGGGCTGGTAGTAGATAGGGAGCCAGATCGAGGGCCCATTTGGCCACTCGGCCAGAAGCATCTTGGCTTCCGATGATCTCGGCAAGTGGGGCTGTGCAGACCACAGTGATTGGATGCTCCTGGAAGTAAGGCTTCAATTTCTTGGCGGCAAAGTGCACGCCATAGCACATCTTCTGGTAGTGGGGGTAGTTTTGCTTGGAGGCTGACAGTACCTCGCTCGGGTAATATACCGGTCTATGGACAGGTAGCGCCTTTCCTTCCTCCTTGCGCTCAACTACCATAACTGTGCGGACTACCCGACTCGTGGCGGCAATGTATAGGAGCATGGGCTCTTTGGGAGTCGGGGCCGCCAGCACAGGGGGCGTAGTCAACATTTTCTTCAGTGGGAGAAAAGCTTCGTCCGCCTTGGGAGTCCACTCAAAAAAGGCCGTCTTCTTCATGAGCTGATATAAGGGGAGAGCCTTCTCGCCCAGCCGACTGATGAATCGGCTGATGGACGCCAAACAGCAGGTGAACTTTTGCACATCTAGCAGTCGTCTGGGTGCTTCCATCCTCTCGATGGCCTTGATCTTCACAGGGTTGCACTCTATGCCGCGTTCAGAGACCAGGAAGCCAAGGAGTTGGCCGGCTGGTACTCCGAAGACGCACTTCTCGGGGTTGAGCTTGATCTGGAATCGGCGTAGATTCTCAAAGGTTTCCTTGAGGTCTTCCAACAGTGTTCCATGCTTTTCCGTCTTCACCACCACATCATCCACGTAGACGTGGGCATTTTTGCCGAGTTGCTTGAGGAGGCACTTCTGCATGCAACGCTGAAAGGTGGCGCCGGCATTCCTCAAGCCGAACGTCATGGTCAGGTAGCAGAAGGCACCAAACGGCGTGATGAAGGTGGTCTTCAGTCTGTCAGCCGGGTTCAGCTTGATCTGGTGATATCCAGAATATGCATCTAAGAAACTCAACAGCTCGCATCCGGCTGTGGAGTCTATCACCTGATCAATTCTCGGCAGAGCGAATGGATCCTTGGGGCAGGCTTTGTTGAGGCTTGTGTAGTCGATATACATCCGCCACTGCTTGTTCTTCTTCAGCACCAGGACTGGGTTTGCTAGCCAGTCTGGGAAAAACACTTCCATAATGAAGCCGGCTGCCAGGAGCCGGGCTATCTCTTCTCCAACAACTCTTCTCTTCTTTTCTGACAGGCGGCGCAAGGGCTGCCTGACGGGATTTACATCAGACCAGACATGTAACTTGTGCTCGGCGAATTCCGTCGGTACACCTGGCATGTCTTTAGGGGACCATGCGAAGATGTCTCGATTCTCATGGAGGAAATCGACGAGCTCGCCTTCCTATTTGCTGTCAAGGTTTGTACCCATGACAGCGTACCTCTCTGGGTGCTCCGGGTCCAAGGGTATCTTCTTCGTTTCTCTGGACGGCTTGAACGATCCTTCTGCCTCCGAGTCCTTGGGGTCGGGCGACATCTCAGGCTGCTTGCCGGCCATCGCCACAACCCGATCAAGAAGCCGCTTCTCCGCTGCGATCACCAAGGACTCGGCCAGCCGACTGCTTTCGGCTGTGCAAGCGGACGACTTTCTGTAGTCGCCGGCTACGGTTAGAATCCCCTTGGAACTCAGCAT
Organism: Triticum aestivum; assembly: GCF_018294505.1. NCBI lineage: Eukaryota > Viridiplantae > Streptophyta > Magnoliopsida > Poales > Poaceae > Triticum > Triticum aestivum. The sequence goes on from NC_057801.1 coordinate 448,314,932, forward strand.
CTTCATCTTGAGGTAGGCGTAATGGGGGACCGCCATGAATTTGGCCAAAGCAGGTCGGCTAAGCAACACATGGTACAGGCTTTCGAGGTCCACCACTTCAAACCAAACTGGCTCTCGGCGGAAATGATCTTTGTCCCCAAAGAGGACGTCTATCAGGATTTTGCCGATTGGCGAGCAGGAAAGGCCGGGAACAATGTCGTGGAACACAGTCCGGCTGCTCTGAAGCTGTCTTTGCTTGATTCCTAACTTCTCCATGGTATCCTTGTACAGGATGTTGATACTGCTGCCTCCGTCTATCAGCACTCGCGAGAAACGAGCGGCCCGCCTATCTGTGGCGAGTGTGGCGCCTAAGACCAGGGCGTAGGAGCCCGGATTCGGCATCACCTCTGGGTCATCAGCTCTGCTCCAACTGATAGGCCTTTCAGACCAGTGCATGAACTCTGGAGTGCTTGACGCGACTGCGTTCACCTCTTGCTGCTGCAGCCGCCTGCTGCGTCGATCATCAGCCACACTGGTGAACACCACATAGGCTCCGTGCTCATCTGGGAACTCGTCCTGTATCGCGCCGACTGGCCTGACAGCCGGCTGCTGGGGCGGTGGTGGAGGCGGCGGCCCAGCAGGCGGGGGAGGGAGTAGGTCGTCTTCCTTGGCGATTCTGGTGAGCCAGTGGCATTTACGGGTGGTGTGATTTGACGGCTTCGCACCGCTGTGGAACTTGCAGGGGCCATCTAGAGTCTGCTCGTAGGAGAAGGCCGGCAACCAGTTGGACTTGCCGCCTTTCTGTCGCTTGGTCGGAGGCTGCCCCTCTGGCTGTTGGTCTTCGACTGTCGCCACTTGCCGGTTGTTGGAAGCCGGCTGTGGGGCTTTGCGCTTGTGGTCGCTTTGCTGCTGCCGCCGACTGGTGTCCCCAGCCGGAGTTCTTGGAGCCTGAGGGGCTACTTTGCCAGTCGCACTAACTTGAATCTCCGCCTTCATGGAGGATTCGGCCGTGGCGTACTTGTCTGCTGTGACCAGCAGCTCTTTGAGGGTCTCCGGCTCGTCGCAGAGGAGCTTGTGCTTGAGGAGGGTGCCTTCTCTGCACCCGGCAGTAAAGTACTCGATAGCCTGCACCTCATGCACGCCCTCGCAAGAGTTCCGAAGCTCGGCCCAGCGCATGAGGTAGTCACGAGTGGACTCGTCGGGGCCTTACACGCACAAGGAGAGTTGGCGAGGCTTGGGAGGTCGCTTGTACGTGCTCGTGAAGTTGCGGCCGAAGGCCTCGATGAAGTCGACCCAGCTGTTGATGCTGCGGGGCTTCAGGTTGTTCAACCATGTCCGGGCCGTGCCCTGGAGCATGAGTGGAACATACCTTACGGCAACACATTTGTTGCCGTTCGCTATATTGACGGCCCTGGAGTAATCAATCAGCCAGTCCTCCGGCTTCACGGTGCCGGTGTACTTGGGCATGTCTCGGGGGAGCGTGAACCCTTTGGGAAAGGGCTCGTCTCGGATGCGGGGTCCGAAACAGGGAGGACCCAACTCGTCTTCTTCTTCTAGCGCCAGGGATCGGTGGAGTCGGTCGATCCGGTGGCGGGCGTCATTCTCTCTGACTCCCTCTCGGCGGCCAAGGCGGTCGCCGAGAGTCGGATGCTCTACGGGTGGCGGGGAGACTCGCCTTTCTCTGCGAGGAGGGGGAGGCAGATAGTCGTCCCGCCGTTCCACTGCTTTGGGGCGGCCGTCTTGGTCGCGCTCGATGGTAATGCGAGTCCGACTGTGGCTGACAGCCGACTCCTTGTATTTCTTTCCGCGGACTCCGCCAGTCGGCGTCCGAGACGTTGCTCCTTGATCTCGGCGGGGTGGCAGGTCGTCGTTTTGTCGTTGCGGCGCTTTCATACGGCAGCCGTCTTTGTTCTGCGCGACAGCTGCGTCGAGGAGCTGCTGAACTCGCTCCGTCATCAGGCAGCGCTCTTCGCCTTCGAAGTTGTCGAGCTTGTTCGCCGCCACCTGGGCGGCGCGGATGTTCTCCGCAGGCGTGGCGTACACAGGGCGATCGGCCCCAAATAGTTTGGCGATTGCCACGCTGCGTTGCTGGACCGCGCCTAGGCGGTTGCGCCCAGTCGGAGCCGGCGAGCCACCCACGGCGCGATCCATCTCACGCTGGTAGGCTTCTGACAAGCGTCTCATGCTTGCCAGCTTCTTCGCGCCCTCGACGAGTTGAAGGCAGCGCGCCTCCAGCGTCTCGGCGTCAGCGTCTCCCGGAATCGGCGCGGACAGGTCTCGCAGAGCCGCGTCGAGCGGGTCATGAGCGCCTTCACCGGAGCACTCTCCATGGTCAAGGACGAGAACCTCCGTGACGGTGCTTCCACTGCTCTCTGCGCAAGGGAGCGGCTCATCATAGACCACCACGTTGGTGGGGAATGCGTCGAGCGACGCGGTGTCGGAGTCGACCAGCATCGGGTCGGTGGAGCCTATGGACTCTAGGTCTACGGAAGGTTCGCCTGCGACGTGGAGTTGGTCGAGGAGGCCCGCGAGGAGGCTCTCAGGGCCGCCCGTGCCTTTGTTAGATGCAGGCTCGTTGGAGAGGCGAACCTTGCCGATAAGTTCGGCGAGGCAGCTGGCTGCGCAGGCGATCTCAGCGCCGTGCAGCGCGTCGGCGTAGACTCCGTCCGGCATGCTGGGCTGGCTATGCTCGCCAGGGAAGAATAGGGTTCCCGTCCAGAGCAGGTCTCCGGACGACGGTGCACCTCGCCCCACGGTGGGCGGCAAATGTTGGGGGTTGGGTACGACATATGCCAACGGATGGCTTATCATGGTGGGAGCGATTAGAACGTCGCCGGTGGCCGGAAGCGGGATGAGGCGAAGACATGCATGCCGGCGGATCTTACCCAGCTTCAGGGCTCTCCGAGGAGATAACACCCCTACTGCTGCTCTGCGGGGTCTTGAAAGTGCGTTATGTCGACTAGAGGGGGGTGAATAGACGTTTGGGTTTGGGATTTTCCTCACTTGATGATTTTCGCTCAAAGTCCTCGGAGGATGGGTTGCTCTCAAATGACAAGTGTCAAGTTCTCTCGGAGCAGCCAACCAGCTAGTGGTTGTAGGGGGCGGCTATTTGTAGCCTAGGGAGCAGCCCGACATGATAAGACATAAATGCCCCTCAATGATATGACCGTTAGGTGGATAAGATATTTTGGGACAGCTGGCGCGCAGCACAGCAACGGTCGGATATTTGACTATCAAATTCCTCAGGGCTATCATGTTCCTCACTGTGTAGGTAATTCGCACTGGCGAATTCCTAACTCCTCAGTCAGAACAAATTCATCAGCGACCAGAAGAACTTTGTCTCTGTCACTGAAGAAAGTGGCTGAACTGTATGAGATTTCCAAAGGCTTCACTCGAAGGGATTGGTAGGTGTAGGATTTTGAGTTGAGCATCACATGGAAACTTTTCCTTAGTATTTCCTCGACCCCCTTTAACAGTACGATGTTTCCTATGACTCAAGAAAGAGAAAATGAAACTACGAAAACAAAAGTCTTCACGCTTCATGTTCCACAGATGAATACCAAGTCTTCAAGGTCACACCAATTTCTTCACTTTCAAAGTCTTCAGAAAGTCTTCAGAATATCAAAGTCTTCAGCTGAAGAACTTCATTTTTAGGGGTCGACTTTCACTATAAATATCAAACTCCTCATAGACTTATAGACCTGTGTACACTCATAAACGCATTAGTCCCTTAACCTATAAGTCTTCAATACACCAAAATCACTAAGGGGCACTAGATGCACTTACAATCTCCCCCTTTTTGGTGATTGATGACAACATAGGTTAAGTTTTCAACGGGGATAAATATATGAAGTGTATACACTGGTATTGAGGAATTTGATTACAAGATATAGAAGAACTCCCCCTGAAGATGTGCATAGTGAGGAATTTGCTTTTGAGGCAATGCACATTTGACGAGTTGAATCATGGAGATCTCCCCCTATATCTTGTAATTCATACACGCATTTGATATGAAGAATTTGAAATGCATGATGAAATATGGTGCCTGATGAGATTCAGCATGCGTGCAATGTCATTAACGAGGAAATAAGCATGCAGAGCATAATGCAACAAAAGTATCAGAGCACCATCGGGTTTAAGATTACAACTCGATCCAAATAAAAGTTTCAGAAGAACGAGAGTTGTAACTTAACAAAAATGCCCTTAATATAGACCCGCTTGAAGACTAACTTAGATTTCTCCCCCTTTTTCATCAAATGACCAAAAGGATTGAAACTGAGGACTAACGCCCCTGAAGAATTTCAAGTCGATGGAGGAGCGCCAGCGTTGTCGGGGTTGTATGTTGTAGCAGGGCCTGCCGCAGTGTCGTCCAAATCTTCATACTCATCAGTGTCACGCGATGAATAATAAGAGGTGGCCACCAAGGAAGGAACTTTGACCTTCTAGAATTTCTTCGGTGGAGGTGCAGACCAGTCAAATTCTTCCTTGAGACCCATATTCTTCAGATCAGCAGCGCTGTAGACATGAGAGAGAACAGCCCAGGTGCGGTTGAAGGTTTCATGGAGGTAGTATTGGTTCTTCTTCACTGCATTGTGTGTTGAGGTCATGTTGTGAAGAATTGAGCCAAACTGACGCTTGACCCATTTATGATTGCGATCAACCTTCTGATGAAGACTGAGGAGTAACTCACGGTCAGTCATCACCCTGGGTGTTGTGGCTTGAGGATTTTGCTTGGCTGAGGTATTGGCGGCAGAGTCATGTGTGGCAGAATCGTCATTGGTAGAGTAAGATGCAGCCTTGCGAAATTGACCATCCAATGGACGAATGCCTTCATCGATCACAGCAGCGGCCTTGCCTTTATCATCAGCTGATGAAACTGTCCGTTTGAGGACTTCAATGGGAGGCAAGTAGCTACCATGGTTCAGCGTGTCAGCTTTGTAATTCAGTGAAGATCTTGCCCTGATGAATCTCATAATCCAAGGAGCATAGGGCTTCAGCTCGAATGGTGACATAGCAATATTGGCTAGAGTCCTCATGAATAAATCATGGAAGTTTATGGGAACGCCATGAATGATGTTGAAAAGCATATTCTTCATGATGCCAATGACTTCTTCTTCATTTGAGTCGTGGCCTTTGATAGGACTCATTGTCTTTGTCAGAATTCGATAGACAGTCCGAGGCACATAGAGTAATTCCTTGACGAGGAATTTGGTTCGTGGGGCCTGCCTTGGCTTCAAAGGCTTCATCAGCACTTGCATATAGTGATTTGAAAGTTCTGGTTCGTTGTAGATACAACGAGCATCATCAAGTGGAGGACTGAGTGGTAGAGCACGAAGCAATTCAGTTGCAGGTGCCTTGTAGTGAGTATTTTCAGACATCCAGTCTAATACCCATGAGTTCACATCTTCAGCGTCTCCGGTGATGTGCAGAGTTGCATAAAATTGAAGAATGAGTTCTTCATTCCAGTCACAGATATCAATGCAGAAATTCAGAAGTCCTGCGTCGTGAAGAACACTGAGGACTGGCTCAAAGCCGGGCAGAGACTCCATGTCCACATGAGGAATATGTGCATGATCAAATACTTTGTCTTTGTTGAAGAGCATTGAGGAATGGAAATTGGCTTGGTTGGCAGTCCAGAAACGCCTCTTCCTTATGCGAGCAGAATCATATGGATTATAGTCGGTGAAGAATACATGCTCGGCAAAGAAATCTTCAGCCTTAAACTTCTGTTTGCTTGAGAATGGATTCTTTTGCTTTTGCAGAGGGATGTCAGTGAGTTGCATCACCACCTCAGGAATCGCGAGCTCAGGTTCTTCAGGCTGAGGAATTTCTTGTTCCTCAACAGGTGCAGTCTGAGGATCAGCAGCAGCAGGTTCATCAGCACTAGTGGCTGGAATTTCTTCATGCACTGAGAGAGTGGGATGAGTTTCTTTAGAGCCCATTTGAACTATTGGTGCAGGGGACTGAGGAATCTGTTGGAGCGGGGTGAAGAGAGGAGTATTGGGATGCTGACTTTCCCAAAAGTCATCATTGATCACAGGTGTGGTGCACCCAATATCCACATCTTCATCTTCAATTTCCTCAACACCAGCCTCTTCAGCTGTGAACTGAGGCATAGGTGAGGAAATGACTGGAGTTGAAGGGATTGCGTCCACTTCAATTTCTTCATCAATCTGCTCTGACGAAGCAGCAGAATGATGTTCTTCATCAGATCCGATTGGGATCTCATAGTCTTCTCCAAAAGGAACAAGGTCCTTTGATGGCATGGAGGAAATCGGAAGAGCATCAATTGGATTTTCGAGTGAGCTGGTCATTGGCTTCATTTTCTTCGCAGCCGAAGAATTTGACACAGCTGATGCCTTCCTTTTCTTCACTGCAGCTCGCTCTGCAGCTTTGGTCTTCTTCACATCAAATGCACATGGAAGAATTGGAGTTGGTGTAGGTGCAGATGGAGCTGAGGAATCTGGTTGATTTTCTTCAGGCGCAACTGATGCAGTTTCCCTGACTACTTCAGTTTCTTCAGGCGCACCACTAGTGGATGCCCTGGCAATTTCTTCAGCGGCTGGAATGGGATCAGCAGCCCTGGAACTAGCATTTTCATTAGCAGCCTGAACTTCATCAGCGGTGCTAGCATGTTCTTCAGTTGGCTGAGCTGAGACTTCATCCTGAGGAATTTTATGTTGCGTTGGGGCAGCAACATTGGTGAATTTCTTTGTCGGGTTGACGAATCTGACTTTGGCTCCTTGCCAATCAGCATAGTAGGCATCAAAGTCATTGCTGAGGGCTTGAATTTCAGACTGAGCCTAGAGAAGTTCCTCAGGTGTCATTCTGACAATGTTTTTCTTCAGGAGCTTCTCCTTTTTGTATTGAACTTTCTTAGTCTCTCTTGCCTTTTCAAACTTCCATTTCTCTTCAGTGATGAAATGGGTCAGCATGTGACTTTGACCAGCGGTCAGATGAAAATCAGGCATGGGGGTGTTTGGATCATTGTGCCAGAGATCAATATAATCGAGGATTTTCCTCGGATCCAACAGCAGTGGCACAGATGTGCCTTTGGCTCTAGCGGCCTTCACCTGTCTGTCTCTGATGATTTCTGCAAGTTCATCATCAGAAGCTTCATCATCAGAAGGCACATGAAATGCGACCTGTTTCTTCTTTGGACTTGGCCGAGGACCTCGTCCAGCTGTTGCTTTGGTCTTCAGCAGAGTCGGGCCAGATGATGACTTTGGTGCAGCTGAGGAACTTGCTGAAACACCAGAGGCAATCGAGAAACCAGCAGTCCTTTGACATGTAGTCAGATGCACAGGAGCTGAGGACTTTGGTGGAGCAGTAGCAGTGTGAGGAATTTGCCGAGAGGGCGCTGCTGAGGAACTTGGCCGTGAGGGTGCTGCTGAGGAACTTGGCCGTGAGGGCGCTGTTGGTGAAGCACTTGGCTTACGAGCAGGCTTCTTTGGCATGGATTTCCTCGGTCTGACCGAGGCCTCGGTAGCAGTAGCAGTGGCAGAGTCCTCATTGAATTTCTTCACTGCCTCCTTGGCCTGTCTTGCCAATTTGGCTTGGCGCTTAGCCCATTCTTCAGGAAAGTCCTCACCACGTTTGATGCTTGTGGGATCTGCTACTTGGGTAGGTGCCAGTGGAGCTCTTGGGCATGGAGGATTGAGGGCGAATTTCTTCATGTACTTTGGAGTCACGTATCTGTATTCCCTCCATTCCCTTGCCCATCTCCGTTCAATCTTCTGAATGCGCACCTTGCGCTGATTTTTGTTTTCTTTGCCATATTTTGCTTCATCGGGTGTGCAATAGTCATCATAAATTTTCTCAGGGATTTCAAACGCATTCATAACCTCAGGTTTCTTTCCTCCTTTCTGTGGCTTCTTACCGTCTGCCATATTCTTCAGTTGAGGAATTTGAACAATTGAGTTCTCTGAAGAAGTATGTAGTTTTTCTTCGAGGAACACTGCAAATGAGTTAAGTTGATGAGAACCTAGTGATTCAGCAGCAGACATGAGTACCTGTGAACAGAGTACAGGTGCGAGGAATTTGGAGAGGTCATATGCGTTCTGAGAAGGTTTTTCGAAAAGAACAAGTTTTGAGGAATTTGACCAGATGAACCTTGAGGAATTTCACTAAGCATTCTTGTCTTAGGTTCCAGAGTTGTACAGATCGAAGATCCACACAATTTGGGAATCTTGAAGAAAATGATTGCTTAGAGAAACAATTCAAGATCTTGCGATGTGTGTGGTGTTCATATGTGTGAAGATTTGAAGAATAAACACCTTTGAAGATTTTTAGGAAAGCTTGAGAATCAAAGCGAGTAATAAAAGTAACTTTTAATTACCCAAAATGAAGAACACGACGAACTGAGAAGAACAGATGGGAAGTTCGTCAGGTTAGATCTTCCTTGCCCTAACTCGGCGGAGGAAGACAGCTACGGCGGCGGCGGAGTGAAGATTTCCGCGGTCGGCGTGTGTACGGCGGCGACGAGGTCGAGGCAGCGAAGCTCTTCCTCACTGGCGACGATGGAGTAGCGGTGGCTCTAGGGTTTGAGGAGCTCGAGCGGGAGAGAGAGGTCGAGCGGAGTAAATGAAGTGAGGAAGGAGACAGGGGTATTTATAGACACGGTGAGAAACTGTTCACCCGAAGATTTAGGACGAACATGCCCCTGCCCTTTCTCCTTCACACGACATGTGTCACCCACATACTATGTAGTGGAGATCGTGTATGATCGTGGGTGAATAGAATAATGCAACGTGGGATGCGGAACAGTTTGTGCGGCAAAACCGAAAATTTGGATAAGATTTGTTTTAAAGTTTCGTTCGCAATTTCTTCAGCTGCCAAGGACACAGTGAAGATTTTGAACGAGTTTCAAATAGAACGCACATGAAGAATTTGTGAATAGATTGGGTTGAGTATAGCATAGAGGGGGGAGGGTCCGATCACATTCACTTAGCAGAAAAAACAACTTGAAGAAATAGCTATAAGTGAATGTTGTAGAGGACATTAAACTCATATATATATATAGCCAATGAAGAAAAACGAAGGAAACAGTGAAGATTTTGCAAAGTTGAAGAATTTGAAAAACTGAAGAATTTCAAAACTGAGGAAAAACTCAAATTGAAGATTTTCAACTTTTGTGGTGGCGTGACCCACCATATAAGAATGATGATTTCAGACACCGCGTACAATTGTCGTAGTGTTCTGAGAATCAAATTCTTCATTAATTTCTTCACACTTAGAGTGTTATTCTTCATTGATTGAAGAAAAACGTTTCTTCATGTGTTGCACATCTAAGTCATCAATTTTGCATAAGTGTTAGGATGTGTGTCCTTTTCAAAGAACATTCGAAGATTCTAAGATATTTAGCTCACACCGCAACTTGCTAAATCTCTTCTCATCCAAGGGCTTAGTGAAGATATCAGCTAGCTGTTCTTCAGTCTTCACGTGCTCGATGGAGATGTCGCCCTTCAACACATGATCACGAAGAAAATGATGACGAATCTGAATGTGCTTTGTCTTCGAGTGCTGAACTGGGTTGTGAGCAATCTTGATGGCACTCTCATTGTCGCAGAGGAGAGGCACATTCTTCACGTTGACGCCGTAGTCCTTGAGTGTTTGCTTCATCCAAAGCAGTTGAGCACAGCAAGAGCCAGCAGCAATGCATTCAGATTCCGCAGTAGACAGTGATACGCAGTTCTGTTTCTTTGAGGACCAACAGACCAGAGATCGTCCGAGGAAATGACAAGTGCCAGAAGTTGACTTGTGGTCCACACGATCACCAGCATAGTCAGAGTCAGAATATCCAATGAGATCAAAAACAAAGCCCTTGGGGTACCATAATCCTAGTGTTGGTGTGTGAGCTAGATATCGAAGAATATGCTTCACAGCCTTATGGTGTGATTCCTTCGGTGCAGCTTGAAATCGGGCACACATGCAAACACTAAGCATTATGTCTGGCCTAGATGCACATAAGTACAATAAAGAACCAATCATGGAGCGGTATACCTTGTGATCGAAGTCAATACCATTTTCATCAGTGCATAGATGGCCTTTGTGGGCATAGGAATTTTGACGCCTTTGCAATCTTGCATGCCGAATTTCCTCAGTACATCTTTGAGGTATTTCTCCTGAGATATGAATATGCCATTGCGATGTTGACGAATTTGAAGACCTAAGAAGAATTTCAACTCTCCCATCATAGACATTTGATATTCTTCACTCATCATATAGGCAAATTCATCACTATAACGTTGGTCAGTACAGCCAAAGATAATATCATCAACATATATTTGGCACACAAACAGTTCACCATCATAAGATTTAGTAAAGAGAGTAGGGTCGAGTGAACCGGGTGTGAAGCCATTCTTCATGAAGAATTCCTTCAATGTATCATACCACGCCCGAGGGGCTTGCTTGAGGCCATAGAGGGCCTTATTAAGTTTGAAGACTTTTTCAGGATTCTTTGGATCTTCAAAACCTGGGGGTTGAGCAACATATACTTCTTCCTCAAGCTTACCATTGAGGAATGCACTTTTCACATCCATTTGATATAAGATGATATCATGATGATTAGCATAAGCAAGTAATATGTGAATAGCCTCAAGTCTAGCAACAGGTGCAAAAGTTTCATCGAAATCAATTCCTTCAACTTGTGTGTAGCCTTGAGCTACCAGTCGTGCCTTATTCCTTACCACAAGGCCATTTTCATCTTGCTTGTTGCGGTAGATCCACTTTGTGCCAATGATATTATGCTTGTGAGGATCTGGGCGTTTGACCAGTTCCCAGACATTGTTGAGCTCGAACTGATGTAATTCTTCTTGCATAGCCTGAATCCACTCCGGCTCCAAAAATGCTTCATCTACCTTAGTGGCCTCTATGATAGAGACAAAAGCATAGTGCCCACAAAAGTTAGATAAATGTGAAGCTTTTGAGCGTGTGAGAGGACCTGGCGCTTCAATGTCATCGATGATCTTGTCAACTTGTACTTCTTTTGCAACGCGAGGATGAGCTGGTTGGCGTCGAGGTATTTGATCATTTTCCTCAGCACCATTGTCTTCAGGTGCGTCAGCTCGATGTTCTTCGCATACTGGAATGAATTCTTCAGCTAATTCTTCAGTAGGAATGACATCCTCAGTTGCCTTGAACTTGATAGAATCCTCAGGTGTTGGTTCATCTAACACAGAAGGTAGGTGCTCTCTTTGCGAGCCATTAGTTTCATCGAACCGCACATCTACAGTTTCAACAATCTTGTGAAGAGCGATGTTGAAGACTCTGTAGGTGTGCGAGTCCTTTCCGTAACCAAGCATAAAACCTTCATGTGCTCTCGGTGCAAATTTAGAATTGTGATGAGGATCTCTAATCCAACATTTAGCACCGAAGACTTTGAAATAACTCACATTGGGTTTCCTTTCAGTGAGGAGTTCATAGGCCGTATTCTTGAAGAATTTGTGAAGATATACTCTGTTGATGATGTGGCACGCAGTATCAATTGCATCAATCCAAAAACGATCAGGCGTTTTGTATTCATCAAGCATAGTGCAAGCCATCTCAACAAGAGTTCTGTTCTTGCGCTCCACGACGCCATTTTGTTGAGGAGTATAAGGAGCAGATAACTCATGGGTAATACCAAGTTCATCAAGATAGTCATCAAGACCGGAATTCTTGAACTCAGTTCCATTGTCACTTCTGATGTGCTTGATCTTCACACCAAAGTTGGTTGAAGCCCTCAAAGAAAATCATTTGAAGACTTCCTGCACTTCATGTTTGTAAGTAACAATGTGTACCCATGTATATCGAGAGTAATCATCAACAATGACAAAACCATATAGAGAAGCAGCATTAGTGACTGCTGAGTAATGATTAGGTCCGAAGAGGTCCATGTGAAGCAATTCGAATGGACGAGTAGTGGTCATGATAGTCTTCGCTGGATTCTTGGCCTTGGTCATTTTTCCAGCTTCACAGGCTCCGCATAAGTGATCCTTGAGGAATTTGACATTCTCAATGCCAATGACATGCTTCTTCTTCGCAAGCGTGTGCAAATTCCTCATGCCTGCGTGACCAAGTCGTCGATGCCATAGCCAGCCTTCTGAAGCTTTTGCAAGTAGGCACACGGCTGGTTGTGGTCCTGTAGAGAAATCAACAATATACAAATCTCCTCTCCTAAAGCCTTCGAAGACTTTGGAATTGTCAGCTTCCATAATCACAACACAGCGATACTTGCCAAAGACAACAACCATATCAAGATCACAAAGCATTGAGACTGACATGAGGTTGTATCCTAAGGACTCAACAAGCATGACTTTGTCCATGTGTTTATCCTTAGAGATTGCAACCTTACCAAGACCCAATACCTGACTTTTGCCTTTGTCAGCAAAGATGATATGCTTCAGATGTGACGGTGATAAAGGAGCATCCATCAAAAGATTCTTGTCACCAGTCATGTGATTTGTACATCCACTATCGAGGACCCATTCAGTGGTTTTGGGTTGATCATCCTGCAGATGAATTAGTGTAACTTACAATCTCATATGCTTCATCAGTGAAGAATATGATATTAAGTTCATCAGATGAATTTCATCAAGCGGTAAACAGATATAGCAGAATGAGGACGTGTGAAATGAAAGTTCATTTCATCATGGTTTGCCTGCGTCCTTTCAGGCAATTTTGTCAGGTCCCCGGCAAATTCTTCAGACGTTAAGGCACGTCTGGAGACCTGACCGTGCAGAAGAGATTAGTTCTTTTTCTTCACCACCCACATCTGAAGGGGTGGCAAAGAGTTTGTCACTATGCGAGCACCATACGAGAATGGTGGCATAGAGGCCAAACCATTTCGTTTCACATAAGAGGGGTTAGGGTAAGCATATGAATAAGCAGAGAAATTCTCCGAGGACTTATGAACATAATGATTTGAAGAATAATGTGCATATTCGTAGCCCTTAGCTCTACCCTGCGAAACAGAGTTGTTAGCACAATGATAGTCATATGAGGACTTTGATCCAATTGAGGAATTTGATCCACGTGAGGAATTTGGTCCATATGAGGACTTGGATCCATATGAAGAATTAGGTCCATATGAAGAGTTTGTTCTGGGGTTCCTATTCTTCACAGGTGGTATCATGAGGACATTCACCTGAAGACTTTCAACATAACTTTTGGGAACCCAGATTTTCTTCATAGGGGAACCGTTCCTGCAGTTAGTCCCAACATATCTAGCAAATACTTCACCATTCTGATTTTTGAACAGTTTATAGTTGGAGTCAAATGACTCATCAGAAGAATGAGGAGATTCACATGTAAAGCCAGATAACATGGATGGATCAACTGGAGGTCCCTTTGAAGCAACCCATGAGGTTTTGGGGTACTGCTCAGGCTTCCAATATGTTCCATCAGCATTAAGTTTCCTCTCAAAGGCAACACCCTCTTTCCTAGGGTTTCTGTTGAGGATCTGCTTTTTGAGCACATCACAGAGAATCTGATGCCCTTTGAGGCTTTTGTACATGTCTGTCGTGTACAGTTCCTTCAGCCCTGCTTCGTCAGTGATACTAGCAATGTCCTCAGATGAGGAATTAGGGATAGCAGAGGCAGGTGAAGAATTTGTAACAGTTGAAGCATTTGAACATTCAGGTGAAGAATTGGCAGATTCACGTTCAATGCACTTTAAGCATGGAGGAACAAATTCTTCCTGAGAAGTGCTGATTTGTGGGGCAAGTAATGAATCGCGCTCCTTCTGAAGATCTTCATAACTCACTCTTAGCTTCTCAAGATCTTGCTTTCTTTGAAGAAATTCATAAGAAAGTTTCTCATGATTAGATAAGAGAGTGTTATGATGACTTTGAAGGTTATCAAACCTAGACTGAAGTCTCTGAAGATTATCACTCAGGGCTTTAGTGCGATCCATTTCTTCACCTAACATATCATCACTCTTATCTAGCATGTTTTGAACCTTTTCAAAAGCCCTTTGTTGTTTTACAGCAATCTTTGCAAGTTTAGAGTAGTTGGGCTTGAGATTCTCATCAGATTCATTTTCACTAGATTCAGAGGAGGTGTATTTGAGTACCTTTGCACCTTTTGCCATGAAGCAATAGGTGGGAGCGTAGTCATCATTATCTTCATCAGACTTGTCGGTGGGGTCAGTTTCTTCAGTGTTGAAGATGGACTTGCTAACGAAAGCAGTAGCGAAGGCCAGACTCGCCACACCAGATTCGGATTCTTCAGATGTCTCCTCTTCCTCATTTTCCTCAGATTCAGCTTCAGAGTCCATTTCCTTGCCAATGAATGCCCGAGCCTTCTTGGAGCTGCTCTTCTTGTGAGATGAAGACTTCGAGGATTTTGATGACGAAGATTTTGATGATTTCTTCTTCTTCTTCGCATCATCAGAACTGTAATCCTTGTATTTCTTCTTCTTCAATTCCTTTTCCCACTGAGGACAATCTTGAATATAATGACCAGGTTTCTTGCATTTGTGGCACAGCCTTCTCTTATAGTCACTTGATGAGGAATCACTGCTTCTTGAGGATTTTCCAAAGCGACCACGTCTTGAGAACTTCTGGAATTTCTTCACGAGCAGTGCTAGCTCCTGGCTCAGTTCTTCAGGATCACCAAGGTTACTACCAGAGTCCTCACATTCAGACTCAGACACAACCTTGGCCTTCAGGGCACGTGGTTTGCCATAGCTCGAACCATAGAGATCTCTCTTTTTAGCAAGCTGGAACTCGTGAGTATTTAGCCTTTCGAGGATATCGGCAGGATCAAGAGACTTGTAGTCAGCTCGTTCTTGTATCATCAGACCTAGAGTATCAAATGAGGAATCAAGCGATCTCAACAGTTTCTTCACTACCTCATGGTCAGTGATGTCAGTGGCACCGAGGGCTTGAAGCTCATTTGAGATGTCAGTGAGGCGATCGAAGGTTTGTTGGACATTTTCATTGTCGAGTCTTTTTGAAGCGGTTGAAGAGATTCCGAAGAACATCAACTCGAGAGTCACGCAGAGTTGAGACTCCCTCATTCACTTTGGACAGCCTATCCCAAATAAGCTTAGCAGTTTCCAAAGCACTCACTCTTCCATACTGTCCTTTACTCAGATGGCCACATATGATATTCTTCGCTTGAGAATCAAGTTGCTTGAATCTCTTCACATCGGTAGCGTTCAGTGAGGGTGAAACAGAGGGAACACCATTTTCCACAACATACCAGAGATCGTTGTCAATTGCCTCGAGATGCATTCGCATCTTGTTTTTCCAGTAGGGGTAGTCCATTCCATCAAAGGTAGGACACCTAGCCGAGACCTTGATCATACCTGCGGTCGACATAACTAAAACTCCAGGTGGTTAAACCAAAATCACATAGAACAAGGGAGTACCTTGCTCTGATACCAATTGAAAGTGCGTTATGTCGACTATAGGGGGGGTGAATAGGCGTTTGGGTTTGGGATTTTCCTCACTTGATGATTTTCGCTCAAAGTCCTCGGAGGATGGGTTGCTCTCAAATGACAAGTGTCAAGTTCTCTCGGAGCAGCCAACCAGCTAGTGGTTGTAGGGGGCGGCTATTTATAGCCTAGGGAGCAGCCCGACATGATAAGACATAAATGCCCCTCAATGATATGACCGTTAGGTGGATAAGATATTTTGGGACAGCTGGCGCGCAGCACAGCAACGGTCGGAAATTTGACTATCAAATTCCTCAGGGCTATCATGTTCCTCACTGTGTAGGTAATTCGCACTGGCGAATTCCTAACTCCTCAGTCAGAACAAATTCATCAGCGACCAGAAGAACTTCGTCTCTGTCACTGAAGAAAGTGGCTGAACTGTATGAGATTTCCAAAGGCTTCACTCGAAGGGATTGGTAGGTGTAGGATTTTGAGTTGAGCATCACATGGAAACTTTTCCTTAGTATTTCCTCGACCCCCTTTAACAGTACGGTGTTTCCTATGACTCAAGAAAGAGAAAATGAAACTACAAAAACAAAAGTCTTCACGCTTCATGTTCCATAGATGAATACCAAGTCTTCAAGGTCACACCAATTTCTTCACTTTCAAAGTCTTCAAAAAGTCTTCAGAATATCAAAGTCTTCAGCTGAAGAACTTCATTTTTAGGGGTCGACTTTCACTGTAAATATCAAACTCCTCATAGACTTATAGACCTGTGTACACTCACAAACGCATTAGTCCCTTAACCTATAAGTCTTCAATACACCAAAATCACTAAGGGGCACTAGATGCACTTACAGGTCTCCGCATGATCACTATGGCAAAGTGAATACAAGGTTGCTCCTAGAGCTGTTTTCTGGAGGTAGGAGAGGGCAAGGCTAGCTCCTTCCTTCCTATATGATCGGGTCTAATCCTAGAGAAGCTATCCCCCTTGAATGGGTGCCCCGAGGGGCTTATATAGGCCTGCCCCCCCCCCAGGAATATAATGGTAATCCGGCTGGGCGCGGGTCCCAGCCGTCTGTCTCTCAGGCCACCGTCTTCTCCGCCGACTACTGGGGCCTGCCGACTGGCGGGCCCCGCTGACAGGCCTGGTACTGTAGCGGTGCTTCTGATGACGCTGGCTTGGTCATGGGGTCATGGCAACAGTGCCGCCGTCTGGTGGATGATCACTGTCGCCATTCCCTGTCTTGTCTGGTTAATGGCGTGTGGGGCCCGTGGGAGGGGCCGGCCGACTCCAGGGGGCCGACTCCAGGGGGCCGACTCCCACGGGTCCATCTTCGGGGCGCTCTCGCCGTCTTTTGTTCTCCCGCTAACGGGCGGTCCCGCCATCTCCGGGCCGTACAGGTAGGCCGTCGTGGGCACAGTGCGCCGCCCACTGAGGCTGAGGTCAGGGCAGGCATGGCAACAGTGCCGTGCCATGATGGAGATCTCCAGCGATACGGCGCACTGTAGCCATGCCAGCCCCTCGTAGGTAGGGTAGAGACGGCGACGCAATGACCGTACCCCGCCCCTGGCCATCGTGGCAAAGACAGGAGAAGGTTGGAGTCGCAGGCCGACTCCCATAGTCGTCTTATCTTGGAGTCGCCAGCCAAGAGTCGGCTCATCTCGAAGTCGTCAGCCAAGAGTCGGCTTAATTCGAAGTTGTCCCTGGAACTCGGCCGTGAGGGACAGTTGCTGCCGACTCCCAGGAGGCGGCTCTTCATCGCGGGGTCTTGAGGGGCGCAGTCTGCCCTGATGTTTCGAAAGGTTCTCGGGCTCGGGTTAGCCTACCCGTGGCCCATTACTCCGACAGAGGTGGATGAGGGACGTTGACCTATTGCGGTGGACGACATCGTCGGGGAAGAGGCTCCGGCTGGGCAGCGATGAGGTGACGGACGAAGGAGGGTGGGGTTTCGCGGCTGGAGCGGAGATGTTATGGTGGCCTGGGATTTCGAATGGTGAAAAGGAGGCGATGGGAGGGGGAACCATGACTTAGGGACGCGCTTGTCCAAAATGTAGGGTGTGTTACAAAAGTACCCCCACCGATTTGAACTAGCGGCCCTTTCAGCTCAGGGTTAGAAGGGGGATTTTTCATGTCGGGATTTGGCTATTGTAGGGAGTTTTCACGCGCGTTGTAATTTCGGGATAGCAAGGCGCGGGTTGTGAAGGCGCTAGTTTTGGGAGCACGATATCTGAATTTTTAGGATATAACAAGGCGCGGGTTGAACTTTAGGGACAAACCTAACGTGTAATATTGTACTTGTACGTACCAAATCAATTCGCACATCTCTCAACGGAAAAAAACGAAAAAAAATAAAACTATTCACACCACACAAAGAGAGAGTCTTGTCCTGTTTTACTATACAAATGCTATTCAAAGCTACTCCCTCCTTCCATCTATATAGGGCCTAATGCGTTTTTCGAGGCTAACTTTGACCAAATATTAGAGCAATAATATATGACATGCAGCTTACACAAAGCACACCGTTAAATTCGTGTGTGAAAGGAGCTTTCGATGATATAATTTTCACATTGTGCATGTCATGTACTATTAATCTTATCAATAGTCAAAGGCGGTCTTAAAAAACGCATTAGGCCCTATATAGATGGAAGGAGGGAGTATGAATCCATGTCATGTCCAATTAATTTCTTTTTGCTGGTTGTATAATGCATGTAACCTACTCATACCAACATTTTAGTGCATTCCAAATGTCTATACTACCGCTGCAATTCGAACTGAATTTGAATTTGTTTCTCCATTTCAATAAGAATATACAATCATGATTGTTGCCAACTTCAACCATCATTCGTGTATTACCTTAATAACACACCACATGATTACTATAGAGATAGATATGAACCATGTGTACTATATGAACTCAAATTCTATTTTTTGAATACACTTGATGTTGTTTCCAAATAATAGTACATTTGATGTGCTAACTATATATTCATAATCTAAACCATCTTCCATACGTACACCGTGTTTATCACACAAAGTATAGTGCCCCGCCCCCTACATTATGACAAGTATTTAGCCCTGAGCTGCAAAAGTCACACATCAGCCCAAATTATAATCAATGTTCTACATTATGATATCTTCTTCAAGTATCCATATCCACTTTTTTATAATGAATTATGATCTTTGTTCGTCTTTTACATCTTCATGATCCTCTTCTATTTGTAGCTAGCTAGCGCTAACTTTCTATCGTGCATGCACACGCCCGCCCCCCTCTCACCCTCCCTCAGCGTCCCCTCCATCGTGCACGTTCGTTATTTCTCTTTAGGTCATTCACCCATGGTGTGTGTAGCCCCAGGCTCCTTCTTTCCGGCACACACTTGTCGATATACCTCTCTAGCCAAGTGTGCCTACCACAAACACATATATACTTCCCCTCTTCTCTTCTCACCATCCATGCCCCCCTATGTCCAATATGGTTCCATGCAGGTGCACACTCCCGCCCCTCTTTTCATTCATCTCATACTCGCACACTCCTCCCCCTCGACATGGTAGGCCTCTCGCACCACCTCCTAGCCGCACCCCCCCTCCTCCTGTCTGTCTCTCCGGACCTTATTTGCTTCTAACACATGCATGCATGTATACATACCGATCTCCCTACATATAGCCAGGTCAACTATAATTCGTTTTTCCCATGCACTGATACACTTACCTCGCTAGTTATGTCTCTCCCTTTCTTGGACACACGACGGTTGATCTTCCTATGTAGTTACTATGCTCACCACAACCATATCATCTCCCCTCATCATCCTTGCATACCTCCCGACCCGTCTCTCACACGCACGTGCATAGACAAACAGACATCCCCCGCCCTCTCTTATTGATATTGCACTCGTACCCTCCGTTTGTCTAGCAGGCCCCTCCCACCATTTGTGAGACGCCACTCCACCACCAACCCTCTGACACTCTACCTTTGTCTTTCTCCCAACCTTATTCCTCTGCTACACATATCCATGGATGCCAATCGATCTCGCTCAATACATAGATAGGTCTCGCTCCTTCCCCACACATATACTAGTCAATCAATCTCTGCCCCCCCCCACACACACACACTGATAGTCAAACGTTGTAGGTAGGTATCCATGCCATAGAGAAAAATTGTACCTCTGCCATCTCAAATTCTAGTAGGCCAGCCGCCCTCTATCTTTGACATGGGCAAACACAAATTCTTGGCACTCTTTATCGATCACGCAGCCACACACTTCATCCCTGTTTTCAATTCTATCGATATCTCACGTCCATGACTCTGTTTCACACACATTGCATATGTTACGTTTTTTTGTTTGAGATATCATCGACACATTACCTTTGTTTCACACAAACCATCTCTCTCACACCCACCCACGTACGTACCTGCACCTAAAGAAGAGGTGCAGGCAGGACACACGTACTCACGTCTCGTTCCCGGCCACACCTCGCGGGTACACGGTGGAGTTCGTTTCTGTATGAAATGGCAGCCAACGTGATAATTTGACGCGTGTAGCAGTTGTTTACTCGAAGGAGGGTCGGCTACCACGCCTAGATGTAACAAAGTTCGACTTGACGCGTTAGTATTATATAAAGTTATATATTCCTCAATGGCATGTACAGAATATAAAACGATTGCCATGGGGAAACTGGAAAAATGGGTTTGTCTCTCGTCACACCCTCTCACACAAGGTGGCGGTGGCCTCTCTCTCTCAGTGTTGGTCAATGATCCGGTCGCATCCCGTCCGCCGGCGGAAAGGGAGGATGTGCAACATTTCTTCGTTTGACGGTGCTGAGGCAGCACGTCCTGATCTGCGGTACCCGCTATTCTCTCTGACCAAGCTCCGACAAGGTAGGGCCTTCACCACTTGCTCGCTGCCACAGTATGGGCAGATCCCGGCCGCCGGCGCCCTCCTAGTAGGATCCCGATGACCCTCGGGTACAGCTTCCTCTGGCCTTGCTCCACTGACCATCTTCCCATGTTGCTGCATGTGGATCTTCTTTAGTTGTTTGCTTAAAATGTATCTCGACCGGCGTACTTTCCATCTTGTAATCTCGTCCTCAAACCATTTTTGATAAACCACCGTCTGCTATCTTTCCCTTATTACATGGAATATGCTTCTTTTTTTGTCGGTGTATGTGTCTTCAACTCGTGTTATTGGGCAGTAATTGTTTCCTTTCTACCTCCTTTTGCAAATAGGGCTATCCACTTTCACCTCGTTGCTATTGCGACCTTTTGGTGAACTACACAAATCACTTTTTTTCTTAAGAGTGTTTTGTGCAGTTCTGCCAAAATTTCACACGGGCAGCGTTTTCACATTTGTATGGAAATGCAGAAAGGGAGATTGGTTTTGCTATCCTCCTCATCCAACTCCGTGCCTAATCTTATCCAACAAGTAGTTAGTCCTAAAGAGAGATCATAGAGGTGATCGGCTTCTATTTGTGTGTGTTATGTTTCATCATCTAGTTCCACTATTATTATAATCACACTGACTGGATATCTTTGCAAATAGGGATGGTCCGCTCAATTTTAGTGGAGTTGCACAAAATGATCGGATTGGGGTGTCCTCCATACACCTCTTTTTTGGCTACAGAGCTGGGTGAAACTGGCTACCAAGCAATGAACACTATGCCACGGAAATGGAGCCATGCCTATGAACAACATCGATCAATTATATATTTTTCTTTATTTGTATAGCTTCTCACAACTTTGTCTTCAGTTGTGATGTGAATATTGGCGCTGATCTGCGAACCATTGAGATGCATTAGCAGCCATGGTAGTTTCATTTGTATTTGATGGAATGTTGTAATGAGATAATCTTGAGGAAAGAGACATGAATCCTAGGTTGAAACCTTTTTTTCCTGCGGGAACCAAAGTTGAAACCTTCATAGCATCACAGTACAATTTCATTAAAATTATGCGTGCATATAAAGAAATCCTGAAGGATTGATAGCAATGCTAGAAACAATTCAACTTCGTTCCGCCGACATGTGGGACTTCCTTCATCCGGCTCCACCTGCCATGCAACAATATTGAGTGCACAACTGCAGGGAAAGATTCACCCCGGTCGTTGCGCCGCAGTAGTAATGAATAGTGAGCAGTCAAATCACAGGGCCCCACCTTCGCCACAGTAAGTTGCTCGGACGAAGCAACCATCATTTCTTTGTTCCTTGAATCTGCTGGTACTCCCATATTCCCAGAGTAATAAGTTGCTCGGGCGAAGCAACCATCACTTCACCTTTCCCACATAGTAAGTACTAGTACCTCCTTTTTTTACTCTAGAAACAACCACACGCTAATATTGGCGGTAGCAGCACAACAATTGAATCAAAAATCGAAACCAACTGATGTCTACTACACAACCTTCTTCTTGTAGACGTTGTTGGGCCTCCAAGTGTAGAGGTTTGTAGGACAGTAGCAAATTTCCCTCAAGTGGATGACCTAAGGTTTATCAATCCGTGGGAGGCGTAGGATGAAGATGGTCTCTCTCAAGCAACCCTGCAACCAAATAACAAAGAGTCTCTTGTGTCCCCAACACACCGAATACAATGGAAAATTGTATAGGTGCACTAGTTCGGCGAAGAGATGGTGATACAAGTGCAATATGGATGGTAGATATAGGTTTTTGAAGTCTGAAAATATAAAAACAGCACGGTAACTAATGATAAAAGTGAGCATAAATGATATTGCAATGCTAGGAAACAAGGCCTAGGGTTCATACTTTCACTAGTGCAAGTTCTCTCAACAATAATAACATAACTGGATCATATAACTATCCCTCAACATGAAACAAAGAGTCGCTCCAAAGTCACTAATAGCGGAGAACAAACGAAGAGATTATTGTAGGGTACGAAACCACCTCAAAGTTATCCTTTCTGATCGATCTATTCAAGAGTCAGTAGTAAAATAACATGAAGCTATTCTTTCTGGTCAATCTATCATAGAGTTATTACTAAAATAACACCTTAAGACACAAATCAACCAAAACCCTAATGTCAGATACTCCAATGTCACCTCAAGTATCCGTGGGCATGATTATACGATATGCATCACACAATCTCAGATTCATCTATTCAACCAACACAAAGTACTTCAAAGAGTTACCCAAAGTTTCTACCGGAGAGTCAAGACGAAAATGTGTGCCAACCCCTATGCATAAGCTCATTGAACCCGCAAGTTGATCACCAAAACATACATCAAGTAGATCATGTGAATATCCCATTGTCACCACAAATAAGCACGGCAAGACATACATCAAGTGTTCTCAAATCCTTAAAGGCTCAATCCGACAAGACAACTTCAAGGGGAAAACTCAATTCATCACAAGAGAGTAGAGGGGGAGAAACATCATAAGATCCAACTATAATAGCAAAGCTCGCGATACATCAAGATCGTATCACCTCAAGAACACGATAGACAGAGATCAAACACATAGCTACTGGTACATACCCTCAGCCCCGAGGGTGAACTACTCCCTCCTCGTCATGGAGAGCGCCAGGATGATGAAGATGGCCACCGGTGAGGGATCCCCCCTCCGGCAGGGTGCCGGAACAGGGTCCCAAGAGGTTTTTGGTGGCTATAGAGGCTTGCGGTGGCGGAACTCCCGATCTATTGTGCCCCCGATGTTTTTAAGGTATATGTACATATATAGGCAAAAGAAGTCGGTCAGGGGAGCCACGAGGGGCCCACGAGGGTGGGGGCACGCCCAGGGGGGTAGGGCGTGCCTCCCTGCCTCGTGGCTTCCTTGTTGCTTCCCTTACGTACACTCCAAATCTCCTGGATTGCTTCCATTCCAAAAATAACTCTCTTGAAGGTTTCATTCCGTTTGGACTCCATTTGATATTCCTTTTCTTCGAAACACTGAAATAGGCAAGAAAACAACAATTTGGGCTGGGCCTCCGGTTAATAGATTAGTCCCAAAAATAATATAAAAGTTCTTAGTAAAGCACATAAACATCCAAAACAGATAATATAATAGCATGAATGCTTCATAAATTATAGATACGTTGGAGACGTATCAGCATCCCCAAGCTTAATTCATGCTCGTTGAGGAAGTTCCGGACTAGGGGGTGTCCGGATAGCCGAACTATCGTGATCGGCCGGACTCCAAGACTATGAAGATACAAGATTGAAGACTTCGTCCCGTGTCCGGATGGGACTTTCCTTGGCGTGGAAGGCAAGCTTGGCGATACGGATATGTAGATCTCCTACCATTGTAACCGACTTTGTGTAACCCTAGACCTCTCCAGTGTCTATATAAACCGGATGGCTTTAGTCCATAGGACGAACAACAATCATACCATAGGCTAGCTTCTAGGGTTTAGCCTCCTTGATCTCGTGGTAGATCCACTCTTGTAACACACATCATCAATATTAATCAAGCAGGACGTAGGGTTTTACCTCCATCAAGAGGGCCCGAACCTGGGTAAAACATCGTGTCCCTTGTCTCCTGTTACCATCCGCCTAGACGCACAGTTCGGGACCCCCTACCCGAGATCCGCCGGTTTTGACACCGACATTGGTGCTTTCATTGAGAGTTCCTCTGTGTCGTCACCGATAGGCTCGATGGCTTCTTCGATCATCGTCAATGACATAGTCCAGGGTGAGACCTTTCTCCCCGGACAGATCTTCGTATTCGGCGGCTTTGCACTGCGGGCCAATTCGCTTGGCCATCTGGAGCAGATCGAAAGCTACGCCCCTGGCCGTCAGGTCAGATTCGGAAGTTTGAACTTCACGGCTGACATCTGCGGGGACTTGATCCTCGATGGATTCGAGCCACAGCCGAGCGTGCCGCACTGTCACGGCGGGCATGATTTAGCTCTGCAGCCGGACAGTACACTGGAGGCCGCACTCGAACCCGCTCCGATCTTCAATTCGGAGCCGGCTGCGCAGATCGAGGACGGATGGCTAGACACCGCCTCGGGGGCTGCAACCTCTACGGCGATAGAGCCGAACACTGACCTTGTCCCTCATGAAGCTCATGACTCCGAGGTGCTGGACTCCTCGCCGGACTCCGAACCTCCTGCGCCCCCTCCGATCGGATCCGATTGGGCGCCGATCATGGAGTTCACCGCAGCGGACATCTTTCAACACTCACCTTTCGGCGACATCTTGAGTTCGCTAAAGTATCTCTCGTTATCCGGAGAGCCCTGGCCGAACTGCGGTTGGGATGCGGACGACGAAGAAATTCAAAGCCCACCCACCACCCACTTGGTAGCCGCTGTCGACGATCTAACCGACATGCTAGACTATGACTCCGAAGACATCGACGGTATGGACGACGATGCCGGAGACAACCAAGAACCAGCGCCTAACGGGCACTGGAAAGCCACCCCAGCTCACGACGTATACATGGTGGATACACCAAAAGGAAGCGACAATGAGGAAAAACGGGACGTGGTGAAGGACAACTCCCCCAACAAACAACCAAAACGGCGACGCAAGCGCCGCCCGAAGACCGGCCTCGATAAAAATGGCACCCATACGGACCCGGCCCTAGAGCAAGGCGAAGCAGTGGACGACGCACATGTCACCAAGCAGCCAGCCGGACATGATGAACTGGACAAGCAACCCATCCCCGGCGAAGACGATCTCACATCACCAGAGCATACGGACCTTCATAAAAGGCTCGTCGCCACTGCAAGAAGTTTGAAGAAGCAAAAACGGAAGCTCAAAACAGCGGAGGACGCACTCAGAATGAGATGGAGCAAAGTACTCAACACCGCAGATAAACATGGCGCTAGTTACCAGACAAAGAGCTATCCGCAGCGCAAGCTGTTGCCCGAATTTGACGAGGAGGCCTTAGAGCCCCCGCAGTCAAAAAAGAAAGAAGCCGCCTGGCCGGATAGACGACCAGATGACAGGCCAAGAGCAACAAGGGGCGCCGCACACAAGCCGGCACACGATCAGCATAAAGATCCTCGGAAAAAGGACGACCCAGACAGATCCATTTATGGGCCAAAAAAGAATACTCCAGGAAGCAACATAACCTGCCAAGCATTTGAAGACAACGACACACCCAAATACAGGGGCGTTGCACACCCACTATGTTTCACCGACGAGGTGCTGGATCATGGATTTCCAGCGGGATTCAAACCCGTAAACATAGAGGCATATGACGGAACAACAGACCCCGGAGTCTGGATTGAGGATTACATCCTACACATACATATGGCCAGAGGAGACGATCTCCATGCCATAAAATACCTACCCCTCAAGCTCAAAGGGCCAGCTCTGCATTGGCTTAAAAGCCTCCCAGAAAATACCATTGGAACTTGGGAAGAGCTTGAGGATGCGTTTCGAGCAAATTTTCAGGGGACTTATGTCCGGCCTCCGGATGCAGACGATTTAAGTCACATAACTCAACAGCCCGGAGAGTCAGCACGCAAATTCTGGAACAGGTTCCTCACTAAAAAGAACCAAATAGTCGACTGTCTGGACGCTGAAGCCTTAGCAGCCTTCAAACACAACGTCCGAGACGAATGGCTCGCCAGACACCTCGGCGAGGAAAAACCAAGAACAATGGCCGCACTAACAAGCCTCATGACCCACTTTTGCGTGGGGGAAGACAGCTGGCTGGCTAGATGCAGCACCAGCGACCCAAGTACATCCGAAGTCAGGGATGGAAATGGGAAATCACGATGCAGAAAAGATCAGCGCCGGAATAAGGAAAATGGCCCAAATAGTCCGGCGGTCAACGCTGGATTCAAAAGCTCTTGGCCGAACAACAACACATTGCCCCTCAAGGACAACAGTGACGAGCTATCCAACCTAAACAAGATTCTGGATAGACTGTGTCAAATACATGGTACCTCCGGGAAGCCTGCAAACCATACCCACAGAGATTGTTGGGTATTCAAGCAGTCCGGCCGACTTAACGCCAAACACAAGGGGCTCGATACACCAAGTGAAAGTGATGAAACCCAAAAGCAGCACTACGGAAAACAAAAGACTTTTCCACTAGAAGTCAAAACAGTGAACTCACTTCATGTGATAACACACAGCGCGGCACCTGCCATACCAGGACACCGTCCGCAGACTGGGGATAGAACCTGTCAAAATTTGCCATAGCAGCACTTCCTTCAAAGGAGTGACGCCAGGCCTTTAAGCCTATCATACAGGCTCTGTACCACTAGAAGTTGTGTTCGGTTCATCCGACAACCTCCGTCGCGATAAGCTCACTCTCCATCGCCTCATTTAACAGTAGTCCTTAAGCACTACTAGGGCGCGAAGCTTTCGCCCGCTTTAATGCAATACCACATTACGCGTCTCTTACGCTTAAAAATGCCCGGTCCATGTGGCATAATCTCATTAAAAAGTAAACTCCGAGTGTTCCTCGACCACGGAGAATGTGCGACTGCCTCGACAGCCACACACTAATCAGACCTTGTAGGTCAAAGCCCCTAAAAACAGGTCATTCAGACCTCGGACATGGCTAGACGAGTCCGACGTAACTTAACAAGGGGCTTCCCAGCCGCATACCCCCTCTATAAGGGGCTGCGTGTATAAATGATGAGAGCCTATAAAGCTCAACTTTCTTCATCCTCCAGATTATATTCTATTTTTATACAACTTTTTGCACGATATTTCTCGGAAACTAAGTCCTTCTCTTTTACAGATGAAGCATGTGCTACACCCGTCCAGGATACAGCACAACGGAGACACAGGCGCAGACGTGCAGCAGGGACCCGTTGCAAGGATTCTTTTCAGATTAAGACCCTGCGTAAACCTTTCTTACTGTCTCTTGTTGATACACATCCCCCGGTTTCCCACCATAGCTGAGGAGGAGGCTGGCGTTTTGGCATAGGCCACGTCAGAAGTTCCCGCCTGTACCTGGACACTATGGGCTTAGGGCATTGTTCTGCCCGGTATCATAAAGACCGAACACCTCAGGGAGTGTTCGGCGTCTCGAGTTAGGCCTTATATGCATCAGCTCCGAATCATGTCTTTGGTAAAATGTTGGGTTTGCCCGGCTCTTGTGTTTTGTTGCCTTATGTTCCGCATCATCGGCTAACGCGGCACCAAGAGAACTACTGCGACTGTGCCCCGGTTCGGCCGGGCGAGCACCTTAGTAGAGAAAGCCAAAAACTGACTGTCATGATATAGCGAAAGACTGGTCAACCACTCGATCGACCATTGGAATGTTTAGAATTCCTGCGCTTTGACGAAGGACCGCTTCCCGGTCAGGCACATACGCGCCCCGAGTTCGGAGAAGAGCGGTGCCGCCAGGGGGCTATATAGTAGCCCCACATTCGAGCTCCTATGGCTAAGTGAAAGTGATAAAGCATTATAGTCCGGTTGCCTAGTTTGCTACGCTATCACCTCCTTAAAAGGACCAAGACATTGGATTAAGTGTGAAAAAGCGCTTTTCTTTTTGCAAACACCCCCGCACCATGTGCGTGGGGGCTGAAGCCAAAGACTGCCATCTTTCAGATTATACATACATATACGGCCGCACAGGAGATAGTTCAATACTTGAACACACAAGTATAAAAAGCCATTGCATTATAAACATGATCTCAGAAATCATACATGTCTTCAAACATAACATCTTTCGAGCACTGCGACTCTATTAAACAAGCGCCCTGCAGGACTTCCTCAAAATAGTGCTCGGTGGGGAATCGGCTTTTGTCCGAACCCCGGGATGCAACAGCGGTGGCATCCATCTCCGCCCAGTATGTCTTACCATGGGCAAGAGCCATCTGTGCACCTTCTATGCATGCCGACCGCTTCATCGCCCCAATACGCGGCACCGCCCCAAGGAATTGCTGCAACAAGCCAAAATAACTCTTCGGCTTGGGCCTTTTCGGCCACAGATGAGTGACCACATCCATCATGGCAAGTTCGGACAATCTATTCAGCTCAGCCCACTCAACCAGCTGATCACTCAACGGAAGTGGACGCTCCGGACTATGGAATTGCGACCAGAAAAGCCCTTCCATTTCGTGATCCTTCTGGCTTCGTAAGTGCACGACTGCATCCGCCGCAATCGCTGCCAAGTCCAGATAAGGATCCTCTACACCATACAATCGGCCCAGCTGAGCATACTTCGGATCCGTGAACTTCCTACGCAGCATAAAGGGCTTTCCAGCCACAATGTCTCCGGCCTGACGCAGTTCCTCTTTCATAGCCCGCATTGCACTACGGGCATCCTTGGCTTTGCTGTTGGCCTTCTTCAGGTCCTCTTGCTCCGCTCGACGTTCTCTTTTAAGAACCTCCTGGCAGTCGGCAGCAATTTTCAATTTCGCGGCCATTCCGGCCATCTCCTCCCTGCTTCGGCAGTGAGCAGGCTTCTCGGCTTCTAGCTCTTCCGCTGCCTTCGAGGCAGCCACCTCGCTTTTTCTGGCTTGCTCCTTGGCCCGAGAAAGTTCTGCTCGAAGGTCTTCCACAGCAGCAGCGCCATCTGCATCAAGCATACAAATTGTAAGGAGTAGGCGTCAGCTCCCTTACTAGGCGACCGCAGAGCAACCACATACCTTGTGACTCATCAAGTCGTTTATTGACCAGCGAGATGTCCGCATCCGCAATGTCGAGTTGCCTCTTCAGCCCGGCAAATCCATCAGTCCGGCTGGCCACCGTACGTTCCGCCA
This sequence comes from Triticum aestivum, assembly GCF_018294505.1. Taxonomy (NCBI): domain Eukaryota; kingdom Viridiplantae; phylum Streptophyta; class Magnoliopsida; order Poales; family Poaceae; genus Triticum; species Triticum aestivum. The sequence continues at coordinate 448,343,887 of NC_057801.1, forward strand.
CCTGCTTAGGAAAGGAGACAATCTATAACTGAGATTATGATCCTCGGCACGTCGTTGCTTTCGACAGCATACCAAGTCTCAGGGGCTACTATCTATACAGGGCGCACTTCATGTGCAAAACTGTCAAAAGGTATGTCATTTTTTGTGTACCTCAAACCCCGTCAGCAAACTTCCGACGGCCTCATACAACCCGCTTTCGGCGGACGAGATCCTCTCAATCACCCTACCCATTAATGTGCGGTGATCTTCTGAGATAGACGCCCTCTTGAGCAAATCCTGCAGCTCCACCGACCGTACTCCAATGGGTGCCGAACTCTCCGGCCCCGCCGGACTCGGGGAGACCCTCCGTGACGACACCTCAGGGTCGCCCGCCCCGCACGACGGGGTGGCAGATGGAGGCCTTTCGCTCTCCATCATCTCCGGACGAAGGTCTCCCGAAGATGAGCTGTGCTGAGATGGGCTGAGATCTGAACTACAAGGTAAAAACTTCGGTTACCTTTAGACATTAAGCAGGGGTGTACAATAATTACAAAATCCCCCCTTTTTACTTACGGCTCACTAGAGGGCTGATTCCGCCGTGGAGACAGTACGGCCGGGGCTCTTCCCGGCACAGGACCTTCCAGTACAGATTTCTTTCCCCGCTTTGAGGCCTTGGCCTCCGGGTCTTCGGAAGCGGTCCTCTTCTCCCCCTGGAGGGAGGGACTCTCGATTCCTCCCTTACTGAAAGCCTCCTTGGCAGAGGTGGTAGTTTCCCTGTGCCCCCCTTCGCCCTCCTCCGAAGGTGCAACCTCCAACATTTTGATTAACACGAGATCCTGCGTGGTCTTAGGGAGGGGGGCCGGACACCATATCAGTTTTGCTTGCGCTATCCACTCTTGTCCAGGGATAGCTGGTTAAAAGGCAAACCCATGATAAATAAATGGACGGTGTGTCCAGATATAGGGCTACTTACTTGAGTATCCGGGCGATTGCAGCTTAGGCCAGCGTCCTCGGTCAATTCCGGACGCATCTTTTCCGATCCGAAGAACAGTTTGTACATCTCCGCGGGTGTCAAACCCGTGAAGTGTTGAAGAGCTCGTGGCCCCTCCGGATTAAATTCCCACAGGCGGAGGGGGCGACGTTTGCAGGGCAGTAGGCGCCGGATCAACATAACCTGTACCACTGCGACCAGATTGATCTCCCTTTCTTGGAGGCCTCGAATCCGGTCCTGCAACAGGGGTACGTCTTTGGACGGCCCCCAGTCACGCCCCTTGTTGACCCATGACGTCAGCTGTTGCAGAGGGCCCGAGCGAAAGACGGGCGGTGGCCTCTGCCTTCTGCCCCTGGGAGCGGTGATATAGAACCACTCCTGTTGCCACAAGCCGAGCTCCTCCTGAAAAGAGCCCTCGGGCCATGGAGCTTCGGCCCTCTTGCTTATAGACGCCCCGCCGCACTCTGCCTGACGCCCCTCGATCATCTTCGGCTCCACGTTGAAGGTTTTGAGCCACAAGCCAAAGTGAGGGGTAGTGCGGAGGGAGGCTTCACAGACGACGATGAATGATGAGATGTGGAGGATGGACTCCAGAGCCAAGTCATGGAATTCCAGCCCATAGTAAAACATGAGCCCCCTCACGAAGGGATCCGTCGGGAAGCCTAAACCCCGACGGAGGTGAGACACGAACACGACGCTCTCGCCAGGCTCGGGAGTAGGGATAACTTGCCCTCGGGCAGGCAGCCTATGCAAAATCTCGTAGGTTAAGTACCTGGCATCTCTCAGCTTTAGCACATCCTCTTCCATGACGGAGGAGGGCATCCACCGGCCTCGTAGGTCAGAGCCGGACATTGTCGAAGATCGAAGGTACCCGAATCTAGCGCCCTGGGTGTTGGAACTCGGGGCGAGGGGCGGCTTCGATAGAGGATTGAATAAAAAGAACGGGCCTTGGTCTCATTATAAAGAGGAAGAATACCAAGAGCCGTCCCCATGACCGTTTGGAACCCGCCTTCGATGGAGGGGGCGTGGCAACGGGCGCGGTTGGGTTACCCACGTCCGTATTGATGGGAATCCCGGAATAAGGGGAACACGATCTCTGCTTCGACAAGACGTGCCAAGGAAACCGCTTCGCTAAACGCGCTGAGGTGGAACAATAAAAACAATTTGAGTAAAGGCTTGGTAGTGGTGTGACGTCACGCCACAAAACACGTCCGCAGATTGAACTTGTGTAATATTATTCTCTCTACGATGGTACGTGGAATTTATTTTTGCAGAGCCGGACACTATCCTGATGTTCACAATCTTTTATAAATTATTCGGAGGAAGAACCCGCCTTGCAATGCCGAAGACAACATGCGCGCCGGACTCGTCGTCATTGAAGCCTGGTTCAGGGGCTACTGAGGGAGTTCCGGACTAGGGGGTGTCCGGATAGCCGAACTATCATGATCGGCCAGACTCCAAGACTATGAAGATACAAGATTGAAGACTTCGTCCCATGTCCGGATGGGACTTTCCTTGGTGTGGAAGGCAAGCTTGGTGATACGGATATGTAGATCTCCTACCATTGTAACCGACTTTGTGTAACCCTAGCCCTCTTCGGTGTCTATATAAACCGGATGGCTTTAGTCCATAGGACGAACAACAATCATACCATAGGCTAGCTTCTAGGGTTTAGCCTCCTTGATCTCGTGGTAGATCCACTCTTGTAACACACATCATCAATATTAATCAAGCGGGACATAGGGTTTTACCTCCATCAAGAGGGCCCGAACCTGGGTAAAACATCGTGTCCCTTGTCTCCTGTTACCATCCGCCTAGACGCACAGTTCGGGACCCCCTACCCGAGATCCGCCGGTTTTGACACCGACACTCGTCCTCGAGTAGGTAAATGCTAAAAGAAATAATTTATGAAGTGTGAATGCTAGCAGGTGCATAAGGTTGATCAATGATAATTTCAATCACCTTTTCTAGCATCATTATATGTCATAACAGTAGCTCATCTCATAAAACTTTTCATGATCAAGTAACAAGCTATTCAAACGTTCAAAGCATAGAGCATAAACTTTCTTGAAAACTAGCAAACTATGTTCCCAGTCATCAAACAATTGCAATTCATCTTATTTTCAGGAAAGGTGTATGTAAGAGATTTGATTTAGCAAATCCCACATACTCAACTATCATATAGTCTTCCATGATTGCTACCACTCAAAGCATATTTTTAGAACAAATGGCATCCATCGAACACAGAGAAAGATAGGGGCTTAATGTTTCGCCTCCCAACTAACTTATCATATAGATAATTGTCAACAATAATAATTCATGATCAAATATATTTGAATGGCCATATATACTTAGATCTTTCCGAATCACACGATGCTTGTTGCTACTTCTTGAGCTTGCGTTGGTTTTCCTTGAAGAGGAAAGGGTGATGCAGCACAGTTGCGTAAGTATTTCCCTTAGTTTTTGAGAACCAAGGTATCAATCCAGTAGGAGGCTCCTCACAAGTCCCACGAACCTACAAAAACAAACAAAGAACTCGCAACCAACGCGATAAAGGGGTTGTCAATCCCTTCACGGCCACTTGCAAAAGTAAGATCTGATAGAGATAATATGATAAGATTAATATATTTTTGGTATTTTATAATGTAGATGCAAAAGTTAAAGATGCAAATAAAAGTAGATTGAAAGCTTATATGATAAAAGATAAACTCGGGGGCCATAGGTTTCACTAGAGGCTTCTCTCAAGATAGCATAAGTATTACGGTGGGTGAACAAATTACTGTCGAGCAACTGATAGAAAAGTGAATAATTATAAGATTATCTAGGCATGATCATGTATATAGGCATCACGTCTGTGACAAGTAGACCGACTCCTACCTGCATCTACTACTATTACTCCACACATCGACCGCTATCCAGCATGCATCTAGAGTATTAAGTTCATAAGAACAGAGTAATGCATTAAGAAAGATGACATGATGTAGAGGGATAAACTCAAGCAATATGATATAAACCCCATCTTTTTATCCTTGATGGCACCAATACAATACGAGCCTTGCAACCCTTTCTGTCACTGGGTAAGGACACCGCAAGATTGAACCCAAAGCTAAGCACTTCTCCCATGGCAAGAAAGACCAATCTAGTAGGCCAAACCAAACTGATAATAAGAAGAGACTTGCAAAGATGACTCAATCATACATAAAAGAATTCAGAGAAGATTCAAATATTACTCATAGATAAACTTGATCATAAACCCATAATTCATTGGATCTTGACAAACACACCGCAAAAAGAGTTCATCGAATAGATCTCCACAAGAGAGGGGGAGAACATTGTATTGAGATCCAAAAAGAGAGAAGAAGCCATCTAGCTAATAACTATGGACCCCAAGGTCTGTGGTAAACTACTCACAACTCATCGGAAGGGCTATGGTGTTGATGTAGAAGCCCTCCATGGTGGATTCCCCCTCTAGCAGAACGCCGGCGACGGCTCCAAGATGGGATCTCGCGGATACAGAAGGTTATGGTGGAGGAAATATTTCTTTGGTGGCTCCCTAGATGTTTTCATGGTACTATACTTATATAGGAGGAAGAAGTACATCGGTGGCCGCTCGAGGGGCCGAAGAGATAGGGGGCGCGCCTAGGAGGGGTGGACGCGCACTCCTATCTCCTGGCCGCCTTGATTGCTTCTTGACATGCACTCCAAGTTCTCCGGATCACGTTCGTTCCAAAAATCACGCTACCGAAGGTTTCATTCCGTTTGGACTCTGTTTGATATTCCTTTTCTTCGAAATACTGAAATATGCAAAAAAAACAGCAATACGGGCTGGGCCTCCGGTTAGTAGGTTAGTCCCAAAAAAAATATAAATGTGTAAAATAAAGCCCATAAACATCCAAAACAGGAAATATAATAGCATGGAACAATAAAAAATTATAGATACGTTGGAGACGTATCAAGCATCCCCAAGCTTAATTCCTGCTCTTCCTCGAGTAGGTAAATGATAAAAACAGAATTTTTGATGTCGAATGCTACCTAGCATAATTCTCAATGTATTTCTCTTTATTGTGGCATGAATGTTCAGATCCAAATGATTCAAAATACAAGTTCATATTGACAAAAGAAATAGTAATACTTCAAGCATACTAATAAAAGCAATCATGTCTTCTCAAAATAACATGGCTAAAGAAAGTTCATCCCTACAAAATCATATAGTTAGGCTATGCTTCATTTTCGTCACACAAAGATGTTCCCAACTTCTACACCCCCGATGAAAAGCCAAGCAATTGTTTCGTACTTAAATAATCTCAAACTTTTTCAACCTTCACGCAATACATGAGCATGAGCCATGGATATAGCACTATGGGTGGAATAGAATAATGATTGGGGATTGTGTGGAGAAGACAAAAAAGGAGAAAGTCTCACATTGACGAGGATAATCAACGGGCTATGGAGATGCCCATCAATTGATGTCAACATGAGGAGTAGGGATTCCCATGCAACGGATGCACTAGAGCTATAAATAAATGAAAGCTCAACAAAAGAAAACTAGTGGGTGTGCATCCAACTTGCTTGCTCACGAATAGGGCATTTGAGGAAGCCCATCGTAGGAATATACAAGCCAAGTTCTATAATGAAAAATTCCCACTAGTATATGAAAGTGACAACATATGAGACTCATTATATAAAGAACATGGTGCTACTTTGGAGCACAATATATGAGACTCACTATATAAAGAACATGGTGCTACTTTGAAGCACAAGTGTCGAAAAAGAGATAGTAACATTGCCACTTTTTATTTATTTTCTTCTTTTTTTGTTTTTTTTTCTTTAGCCTTACTTTTTCTTATTTTGGCCTTCCTTTTTTTCCTTGGGACAATGCTCTAATAATGATGATCATCACACATGAATTACAACTCAAAACTAGAACAAGATATGACTCTATATGAATGCCTCTGGCGGTGTACCGGGATGGTGCAATGAATCAAGAGTGACATGTGTGAAAAATTATGCATGGTGGCTTTGCCGCAAATACGATGTCAACTACATGATCATGCAATGGCAATATGACAAAAGCAATGTATGTCATGTTGATGATGACCAGAACGGTGGAAAGTTGCATGGCAATATATCTCGGAATGGCTATGGAAATGCCATAAATAGGTAGGTATGGTGGCTGTTTTGAGGAAGATATAAGGAGGTTTATGTGTGATAGAGCATATCATATCACGGGGTTTGGATGCACCGGTGAAGTTTGCACCAACTCTCAGGGTGAGAAAGGGCAATGCACGATACCGAAGAGGCTAGCAATGATGGAAAGGTAAAAGTGCGTATAATCCATGGACTCAACATTAGTCAAAAGAACTCATATACTTATTGCAAAAATTTAGAAGTCATCAAAAACCAAGCACTACGCGCATGCTCCTAGAGGGATAGATTGGTAGGAAAATACCATCGCTCGTCCCCGACCGCCACTCATAAGGATACACAAGCCAGGTACACTTCATGTTTCAAATTTGTTACACAACTTTAACCATACGTGCATGCTACGGGACTTGCTAACTTCAACACAAGCATTCTTTAAATTCATAATCACCCAACTAGCATGACTTTAATATAACTACCTCCATATCTCAAAACAATTATCAAGTATCAAATTGATCATAGCATCCAATTCACTTCCTATGATAGTTTTTATTATACCCAATTTGGATGCTCATCATTCTAGGACCAATTTATAACCATAGCAAATACCATGTTGTTCTAAAAGACTCTCAAAATAATATAAGTGAAGCATGAGAGATAAAAAACTCTTTAAAATTAATCCACCGCCATGCTCTAAAAGATATAAGTGAAGCACTAGAGCAAAAACTACCTAGCTCAAAAGATATAAGTGAAGCACATAGAGTATTCTAATAAATTTCAATCAAGTAGGATTCTCCCGAACGGTGTGTTACAGCAAGGATGATTGTGGTAAACTAAATATCAAAGACAAATATAATACACGATGCTCCAAACAAAACGCATATCATGTGGCGAAAAAAATATAGCTCCAAGTAAAGTTACCAATGAACAAAGACGAAAGAGGGGATGCCTTCCCGGGGAATCCCCAAGCTTAGGATTTTGGCTATTCTTGAATATCTTGGGGTGCCTTGGGCATCCCCAAGCTTAGGCTTTTTCCACCTTTATTCCATAGTCCATCATATCTTTACCCAAAACTTGAAAACTTCACAACACAAAACTCAACAGGAAATCTCATAAGCTCCGTTAGTGAAAGAAAACAAAACCACCACATAAGGTACTGTAATGAACTCATTATTTATTTATATTGGTGTTAAACCTACTGTATTCCAAGTTCTCTATGGTTCATACCACTTAATATTAGCCATAGATGCATCAAAATAAGCAAACAACACACGAAAGATAGAATCTGTCAAAAACAGAACAGTCTATAGAAATCTGTAACTAAAGAAAAATTCTGGAACCTCAAAAATCCTACCAAACTAGGACGTCCTAAAGCATTTGTTTATTTAACAGCATCAAAAATAATCATTGCAAAATCTCGTTTCTGTGATTTATTGCATTGTTTCTCGTGAGCGCAAAGTTTCTGTTTTTCAGCACAATCAAATCAACTATCATCATAGGTTATCCTATAGGTTCTACTTGGCACAAACACTAATTAAAACATGAAAACACATATAAACATAAAGTAGATGAAAAATTTATTACTAAACAGGAACAAAAACAAAAAACACAAAGAAAATTGGGTTGCCTCCCAACTAGTGCTATCGTTTAACGCCCCTAGCTAGGCATAAAAGCGAAGATAGATCTAAGTAGTGCCATCTTTGGCACTTGATTCATAGGTGGCTCGCATGATAGATTCATAAGGTAATTTGAATTTCTTTCTTGGAAAGTGCTCCATGCCTTTCTTTAATGGAAATTGGAATATAATATTCCCTTCCTTCATATCAATAGTCGCACCAATCGTTCTAAGGAAAGGTGTACCAAGAATAATAGGGCAAGAAAGATTGCAATCTATATCAAGAACGATAAAATCAACGGGCACAAAATTTATATTTGCAACAATTAGGACATCATTGATCCTTCCCATTGGCTTTATAATGGTGGAATCCGCAAGGTGCAAATTTAAAGAGCAATCATCAAGATTGTGGAAACCTAGAATATCACATAAAGTTTTCGGAATCGTGGAAACACTAGCACCCAAATCACACAAAGCAAAACACTCATAATCTTTAATTTTAATCTTTATAGTAGGTTCCCACTCATCATTAAGTTTTCTAGGTATAGAAACTTCCAAATTAAGTTTTTCATCAAAAGATTGCATCAAGGCATCGACAATATGTTTGGTAAAAGCTTTATTTTGACTATAAGCATGAGGAGAATTGACAACGGATTGCAACAAGGAAATACAACTTTCTAAATAACAATTATCATAATCAAATTCCTTGAAATCCGAGATAGTGTATTCAATACTATTTAAAGTCATGACCTCTCCAATCCCACTTTTACCAAATTTAGCATCAAGATCTAAAAACTCCAAATTCTTGGGACACCTTCTAAATAAAGTTGACTCATCTCCAGTCCCATTATTATCAAGATTCATATTGCAAAACAAAGATCTAATAGGAGACACATCAATAACTTTAAGATCTTCATCATTATTTTCATGGGAACTAGAAGAACACGCTTTTACAAAGAAATCTTTCTTAGCACGCAATCTAGCGGTTCTTTCTTTGCATTCGTCAATGGAACTTCTCATATCTTTGAGAGACTCATTGATATCATGCTTAGGAGAAGAAGATCTAAGTTTAAGAGAATCAACATCAAGCAAAAGTCTAACAACATTCCTAGCCAAATCATCGACTTTGAGCAATTTTTCTTCAAGCAAAGCATTAAAATTCTTTTGAGAGATCATAAATTCTTTCACACTATTTTCAAAATAAGAGGGAATCTTATTAAAATTACCATAAGAATTATTGTAGGAATTTCCATAATTATTATAGGAATTTCTAGGGAATGGTCTAGGATTAAAGTTTCCTCTATAAACATTGTTTCCAAAATTATTCCTACCAACAAAATTTACATCCATAAATTCATTATTATTCTCAATCAAGGTAGATAAAGGCATATCATTGGGATCAATAGAAGAACTCTTAGTAGCAAAAAATCTCATAAGCTCATCCATCTTTCCACTCAAAACATTAATTTCTTCTATAGGATGCACTTTTTTACTAGTAGATCGTTCGGTGTGCCATTGAGAATAATTAGCCATAATGTTATCAAGAAGTTTTGTAGCATCTCCTAAAGTGATTTCCATAAACGTGCCTCCGGAGGCCGAATCTAAAAGGTTTCTAGAAGCAAAGTTTAATCCGGCATAAAAAATTTGTACGATCATCCATAAATTCAAACCATGAGTAGGGCAATTGCGAATCATTAATTTCAATCTTTCCCAAGATTGGGCAACGTGCTCATGATCAAGTTGTTTAAAATTCATAATATCGTTCCTAAGGGAGATGATCTTAGCGGGAGGAAAATACTTAGAGATAAAAGCATCTTTGCACTTGTTCCAAGAATCAATACTATTTTTAGGCAAAGACGAAAACCAAACTTTAGCACGATCTCTAAGTGAAAAGGGAAATAACTTGAATTTAACAATATCATTATCCGTATTTTTTTCTTTTGCATCTCACACAAATCAACAAAGTTGTTTAGATGGGTAGCGGCATCTCCACTAGGAAGGTCGGAGAATTGATCTTTCATAACAAGATTCAGCTAAGCTGCATTGATTTCACAAGATTCAACATCATTAAGAGGAGCAATCGGAGTACTAAGGAAATCATTATTATTGGTATTTGAGAAATCACACAATTTGGTATTATCTTGCGCCATGGCAACAAGTAATCCAACACACAAGCAAACAGAAAAGGGCAAGCGAAAGAGAGAGGAAGAAGAAGGCAAGCGGAAAAGTGAGGAGATTGGGAAAGAGAGGGCGAATAAAACGGCAAGGGTGAAGTGGGGGAGAGGGAAACGAGAGGCAAATGGCAAATAATGTAAATGCAAGGGAGATGGGTTTCTGATGGGTACTTGGTATGTCTTGACTTGAGCGAAGACCTCCCAGGCAACGGCGCCAGAAATCCTTCTTGCTACGTCTTGAGCTTGCGTTGGTTTTCCTTGAAGAGGAAAGGGTGATGCAGCACAGTAGCATAAGTATTTCCCTTAGTTTTTGAGAACCAAGGTATCAATCCAGTAGGAGGCTCCTCACAAGTCCCACGAACCTACACAAATAAACAAAGAACTCGCAACCAACGCAATAAAGGGGTTGTCAATCCCTTCAAGGCCACTTGCGAAAGTGTGATCTGATAGAGATAATATGATAAGATAAATATATTTTTGGTATTTTATAATGTAGATGCAAAAAGTAAAGATGCAAATAAAAGTAGATTGAAAGCTTATATGATAAAAGATAGACCCCGGGGCCATAGGTTTCACTAGAGGCTTCTCTCAAGATAGCATAAGTATTACGGCGGGTGAACAAATTACTGTCGAGCAATTTATAGAAAAGCGAATAATTATGAGCTATCTAGGCATGATCATGTATATAGGCATCACGTCCATGACAAGTAGACCGACTCCTGCCTTCATCTACTATTATTGCTCCACACATCGACCGCTATCCAGCATGCATCTAGAGTATTAAGTTCATAAGAACAGAGTAACGCATTAAGAAAGATGACATGATGTAGAGGGATAAACTCAAGCAATATGATATAAACCCCATCTTTTTATCCTCGATGGAAACAATACAATACGTGCCTTGCAACCCTTTCTGTCACTGGGTAAGGACACCGCAAGATTGAACCCAAAGCTAAGCACTTCTCCCATGGCAAGAAAGATCAATCTAGTAGGCCAAACCAAACTGATAATTTGAAGGGACTTGCAAAGATAACTCAATCATACATAAAAGAATCCATAGAAGATTCAAATATTACTCATACATAAACTTGATCATAAACCCACAATTCATCGGATCTCAACAAACACACCACAAAAATAGTTTACATCAAATAGATCTCCACAAGTGTGGGGGAGAACATTGTATTGAGATCCAAAAAGAGAGAAGAAGCCATCTAGCTAATAACTATGGACCCGAAGGTCTGTGGTAAACTACTCACAACTCATTGGAAGGGCTATGGTGTTGATGTAGAAGCCCTCCCTGGTGGATTCCCCCTCCGGCAGAACACCGGCGACGGCTCCAAGATGGGATCTCGCGGATACAGAAGGTTACGGTGGCGGAAATATTTCTTCGGTGGCTCCCTGGATGTTTTCGGGGTACGTAGGCTTATATAGGAGGAAGAAATACGACGGTGGCCGCTCAAGGGGCCCAGGAGACAGGGGCACGCCGAGGAGGGGTGGGTGCACCCTCCTATCTCCTGGCTGCCTTGATTGCTTCTTGACTTGCACTCCAAGTTCTCTGGATCACGTTCGTTCCAAAAATCACGCTCCCGAAGGTTTCATTCCGTTTGGACTCTGTTCGATATTCCTTTTCTTCGAAATACTGAAATAGGCAAAAAAACAGCAATACAGGCTGGGCCTCCGGTGAGTAGGTTAGTCCCAAAAATTATATAAATGTGTAAAATAAAGCCCATAAACATCCAAAACAGGTAATATAATAGCATGGAACAATCAAAAATTATAGATACGTTGGAGACGTATCACTTGCCAACTAAAGAGTAGGTTGGAATGAGAAGGAATACTACTGACTCTTGCATAAAAGTAAAGGATAGGCCCTTCACAGAGGGAAGCAAGGATTTGTAGAGGCGCCAAAGCTCGATTTTGAAATAGAGATAAATAATTTTGAGAGGTATGTTTTCATTGTCAACTTAACAACCAAGGGTTCCTAGTTTCTTCCATGCTGGATACATTATAGGCGGTTCCCAAACAAAATGGTAAAGTTTTTACTCCCCCTCCACCAACAATCATCAATCCATGGCTTTCCCGAAACAACGGGTGCCTCCAACTAACAACAATCCTGGGGGAGTTTTGTTTGCAATTATTTTGATTTGATTTTGATCTTTTGATCATGGGACTGGGCATCCTAGTTACCAGCCATTTCTCTTGTGAATGATGAGCGGAGGCCACTCATCGTGAGAATAACCCACCTAGCATGGAAGATACTGACAGCCCCTAGTCGCTACATGAGCGATTCGGGCATACAAAACAGATTATTATTTGAAGGTTTAGAGTTTGGCACATGCAAATTTACTTGGAACGGCAGATAAATACCGCATATAGGTAGATATGGTGGACACTCATGGAAGAAACTTGGTTCAAGGGATTTGGATGCACAAGTAGTACTCCTGCTTAGTACAGATATTTTGGCTAGCAAAGGATTCTAAATAGCAAGCACCACATGTTGGAGGATCTATAACAATATAACTTCTATACAAATATACCCAAGCATAACTCATTACGTTGTCTTCCTTGTCCAATTTCAACTAATTTGCTCAGGTTTGGAAATAATTAATGGAGCTCACAATAATAGAAGATGTCTAAGATAGTATATTTATATGTGAAATCTCTCTTCCTTCTTTCATGCAACCATTTACCTTAATATAGTTTCAGATTTATGAAATTCAAATCATTCAACCATTTACTCATAGGATATAAGTGAAGCACACGAGTAAATGACAAACTACTCCAAAAAGATATAAGTGAAGATCAATGAGTAGTCAAATAATTATTTAGCTATGTGAGGACTCTCTCTCATTTAAGAATTTCAGATCTTGGTACTTTATTCAAACAGCAAGCAAAATAAAATAACATGACGCTCCAAGCAAAACACATATCATGTGGTGAATAAAAATATAGCTCCAAGTAAAGTTACCGATGAACGAAGACAAAAGAGGGGATGCATTCCGGGGCATCCCCAAGCTTAGGATCTTGGTTGTCCTTGAATATTACCTTGGGGTGCCTTGGGCATCCCCAAGCTTAGGCTCTTTCCACTCCTTATTCCATAGTCCATCGAATCTTTACCCAAAACTTGAAAACTTCACAACACAAAACTTAACAGAAAACTCGTAAGCTCCATTAGTATAAGAAAATAAATCACCACTCTTGGTACTGTTGTGAACTCATTCTAAATTCATATTGGTGTAATATCTACTGTATTCCAACTTATCTATGGTTCATACCCTCCGATACTACTCATAGATTGATCAAAATAAGCAAACAACACATAGAAAACAGAATTTGTCAAAACAGAACAGTCTGTAGTAATCTGTATCAAACGTATACTTCTGGAACTCCAAAAATTCTACCAAATTAGGAAGTTCTAGATAATTTGTGTACCAATCCAGAGAAAAAAGAATAAGATCACAATCACGTTTCTGTGAATTATCAAAACTAGTTTACTGGGTGCAAAAGTTTCTGATTTTCAGAAGGATCAACACAACTATCACCGTAAGCTATCCTAAAGGTCTTACTTGGCACTTTATTGAAACAAAAGCTATAAAACATGATTACTACAGTAGCATAATAATGTGAACACACAAAAAAAGTAAAGGTAAATATTGGGTTGTCTCCCAACAAGCGCTTTTCTTTAGTGCCTTTTAGCTAGGCATGATGATTTCAATGATGCTCACAAAAAAAGATAAGAATTGAAACATAAAGAGAGCATCATGAAGAATATGACTAGCACATTTAAGCCTAATCCACTTCCTATGCATAGGGATTTTGTGAGCAAACAACTTATGGGAACAATAATCAACTAGCATAGGAAGGCAAAACAAGCATAACTTTAAAACTGTAAGCACATAGAGAGGAAACTTAATATTATTGCAATTCCTACAAGCATATGTTCCTCCCTCATAATAATTTTCAGTAGCATCATGAATGAATTCAACAATATAACCAGCACATAAAGCATTCTTTTCATGATCTACTTGCATAAAACTATCATGTGAAGCATAATCCAATTGAAAATTAAAATCATGATGACAAGTTTCATGGTTATGTTTATTCTTTATGGCATACGTATCATCACAATAATCATCATAGATAGGAGGCATGATTTCATCATAATAAATTTGCTCATCAAAACTAGGGGGACAAAAAATATCATCTTCAGCAAACATAGCTTCCCCAAGCTTGTGGCTTTGCATATCATTAGCATCATGGATATTCAAGGAATTCATACTAACAACATTGCAATCATGCTCATAATACAAAGATCTAGTACCAAACATATTAATGCATTCTTCTTCTAGAAATTGAGCACAATTTTCCTTTCCATCATTTTCATGAAAAACCTTGAAAAGACGAAGCGTATGGGCAAACTTAATTCCTTTTTTGTAGTTTTCTTTTATAAACTAAAGTAGTGATAAAACAAGAAACTAAAAGATTCGATTACAAGATCTAAAGATATACCTTCAAGCACTCATCTCCCCGGCAACGGCGCCAGAAAAGAGCTTGATGTCTACTACACAACCTTCTTCTTGTAGACGTTGTTGGGCCTCCAAGTGCATAGGTTTGTAGGACAGTAGCAAATTTCCCTCAAGTGGATGACCTAAGGTTTATCAATCCGGGGGAGGCGTAGGATGAAGATGGTCTCTCTCAAGCAACCCTGCAACCAAATAACAAAGAGTCTCTTGTGTCCCCAACACACCCAATACAATGGAAATTGTATAGGTGCACTAGTTCGGCGAAGAGATGGTGATACAAGTGCAATATGGATGGTAGATATAGGTTTTTGTAATCTGAAAATATAAAAACAGCAAGGTAACTAATGATAAAATTGAGCGTAAACGGTATTTCAATGCTAGGAAACAAGGCCTAGGGTTCATACTTTCACTAGTGCAAGTTCTCTCAACAACAATAACATAACTGGATCATATAACTATCCCTCAACATGCAACAAAGAGTCACTCCAAAGTCACTAATAGCAGAGAACAAATGAAGAGATTATTGTAGGGTATGAAACCACCTCAAAGTTATCCTTTCTGATCGATCTATTCAAGAGTCTGCAGTAAAATAACACGAAGTTATTCTTTCCATTCAATCTATCATAGAGTTCATACTAAAATAACACCTTAAGATACAAATCAACCAAAACCCTAATGTCACCTAGATACTCCAGTGTCACCTCAAGTATATGTGGGCATGATTAGATGATATGCATCACACAATCTCAGATTCATCTATTCAACCAACACAAAGTACTTCAAAGAGTGCCCCAAAGTTTCTACCAGAGAGTCAAGACGAAAACGTGTGCCAACCCCTATGCATAAGTTCATTGAACCCGCAAGTTGATCACCAAAACATACATCAAGTAGATCACGTGAATATCCCATTGTCACCACAGATAAGCACGGCAAGACATACATCAAGTGTTCTCAAATCCTTAAAGACTCAATCCGATAAGATAACTTCAAGGCGAAAATTCAATTCATCACAAGAGAGTAGACGGGGGAAACATCATAAGATCCAACTATAATAGCAAAGCTCATGATACATCAAGATCGTATCACCTCAAGAACACGAGAGAGAGAGAGAGAGAGAGAGAGAGATCAAACACATAGCTACTAGTACATACCCTCAGCCCCGAGGGTGAACTACTCCCTCCTCGTCATGGAGAGGGTCCCGAGAGGTTTTTGGTGGCTACAGAGGCTTGCGGCGGTGGAACTCCCGATATATTGTGCCCCCCGATGTTTTTAGGATATATGGACATATATAGGCGAAAGAAGTCGGTCGGGGGAGCCACGAGGGGCCTACAAGGGTGGGGGCGCGCCCAGGGGGTAGGGCGCGCCTCCCTGCCTCGTGGCTTCCTCGTTGCTTCCCTTATGTACACTCCAAGTCTCCTGGATTGCTTCCATTCCAAAAATAACTCTCCTGAATGTTTCATTCCGTTTGGACTCCATTTGATATTCCTTTTCTTCAAAACACTGAAATAGGCAAGAAAACAACAATTTGGCATGGGCCTCCGGTTAATAGGTTAGTCCCAAAAATAATATAAAAGTGCTTAGTAAAGCCCATCAACATCCAAAACAGATAATATAATAGCATGAATGCTTCATATATTATAGATACGTTGGAGACGTATCACCAACCAATGAACTACTACTGATGATGAGCGTTTGCTAGTACATATCATGTACTCCGTCTGTCCATGTATATAGGGCTTTATGCGCTGTGTTTTCTGGGACTAACTTTGGCCCTGTTTGGATCCATGGGTTAGAGTTAGTTTGAGCTAGTTGGGGCTCAAATAGCCCTAAAGTATCCAAATATGAGGGTTAAATTGGAGCAAGTTAGACTTGTTCGGTTCAACCGCCTCCCTAGGTGTTTGGAGAGGAATTGGCCAGCACGAGGCAGTTCTATAGGTGGGTAGGCGGCTTGTAAGCAAAAGTTTCTCCTCGTGCTGCGAGCCACCATGCACGCATTGGCGAGGGAGAAGGCGTAGTAAGCAAGCTTCTCGTCGTTCTGCGAGTTGACGGGACACATCAAAGTTATTTAGTACGTACTCTTTTCAAAAAAGGGCTGACCATGTCATGGATACCATCCCGTGCTCCGTCATTGAGTATGTGCACTATTCATGTGCCATCGAGGAGAAAAAATATTGCGTAGTAGATGCCATCGAAGTGCACGGCTCATTTACGCACTGCTTATCTGATTATCTCCATTTTCTTGCATGACACGCGCACCTTGATGCTAGATGTCTCGCGTGTTAGCAAAAGGATGAACAAAGCTCACGTAAAAAAGAGTGGAAGAACATATATTCTCGATGACCGAGAAGGAGAAGGGAACCTCGTGGTGGAGCGTCTGCACTCATAATATTTTATATTATTCAGTGATATAAAATCAACCAATCATCTCCACAGTGGACTGGAAGAGTACGAAACACGGCAGCCCAGTGTAGTTACATCATACTACATGGCTAACCCTTGCTATCACCATATTTCTTGGCTTCCGTGCGACACCTAGCTCTAGTAATCCAGCAGCCCGTATCGCTTCTCGCTCCTCGTCTATGTCAAAGTGCGGCGGGCTGGCATTTTTGCCGTCTATTAAGGTCGGTTAACTCATCACATGTTTTTGACATGCCAAGAGCATTCTAAAAAAATATTGTACTCTATTGTTATGCCAAGAAGAGGAAGCGCTTTGACCGACGGACCAAATGAGACAGGCGTGCCGTGCCGTGAGTGGGTCCAGTTTCTCGTTTTGAACTCATTTAGAACACTTGGTTTTGACTATTGATAAGATTTTATATAGGGCATAATGTATTCTTCGTGGATGCCTTCGACTATTGAAGAGATTTTATATAATTTGAAAATTATATCATTCGAAGATCCTTTCACGTTTCGTTCGGCACTGTCCCCACGTCAGCCTCCGCCCGTGAATCCGGTCCAGGAATCCGGCTGCTGGAGGCGTCGCCGGTAGGGTCCCCGGGCACAGTCCGGTGTTTCCTGTCGGGACATAATTCAAATTGTCACGCCTCGACAAAAATACCAAATAAACCATGGGGCAAGTTTAATGAATACCTCTGCGTCTGTGTATCGCTCCTAACCGCCTTCCTTTTAAGCCTACCTTGTCTAGGTACCTCTTGCTGAGAGGCCCCCGTGGGTTCCGCATGACGTCCTGGCCGTCGTTTCTATAAAAAGTGTGGCATGTGATCATTAGGTACACCAAAACGAAGGAATCCTTTCGGAAGGTTGGAACCCCGGAATTACTTACGTGCGACACGGGAAGCACCCCGGGATAATCCGCGATGATGGCTACTAAAGAGTCGCCACTGCTTGCCTGATAGAAGGTCCCGTCGACGAATTCCATGGATATGTCCGGATCTTATTCAAGTCCGGGGTCGAGAGCCCGGACGGGATCCTCTAGCTGTGGAGGGGGGCTATTGAACTCTTTCACGGCCTTCCTTAGTTCCTGTTTTGAAATGGCAAGGTAAATAATTGTGAAAAAGAAGGTAAGGACGAATAGAGTCGAGTAAAAGATGACAACTTACCCAGCTCCGGGGGTTGTTCATGGAAAATCCATCCCGCGGTTTAATGCGGAGGAACTCCTCTTCTTCTCCTTTGTACAATTCGGACAGTATCCTCGCCTAAGATGTGGCGGAGTCCGGACCTTTGCGACCGCAGCGGAAGGCATCGTCTTCTCCATTGAAGTGCCCCGTAGGTTTTCCCCTATATTGAAGTGGCTGCACTCCCCTTATTATGCACATTGACATAACTTAGATTATTGTCAATCCTGATTTGGCGAGGGTTTGTATCCGGCTCATCAGATAGAAGACTTCCCTGTTTTCTTCCTCCTGGGGGCTCCGAGGGCGCCAACTTTGGCGTTTCTTCAGCAGAGTATTGGTAAACTCAGGAAGGCCCGTCCGGACTGGGTCCAGAAGGGGAACGCCATCAACATAAAACCACTCCGAGGGCCAGTCTTCGGACGCCTTCTTTGGAGTGCCGGACAAGTATCCGGTCTGGGCGATGCGCCATATTTCGGCACCGCCCACTTGATATATAGATCCCTCCTTGTTGCGGGGGACGAGGCAAAATAACCTCTTCCATAGCTCGAAATGAGCTTCACAGCCCAGGAACAGCTCGCAGAGGGCAACGTAGCCCGCGATGTGCAGTATGGAGGCAGGGGTAAGATTATGCAACTGGAGACCGTAGAACTCCAGGAGCCCGCGGAGGAATGGTGGACTGGAAACCCGACACCTCTTAGCAGATATGGGACGAGGCATACTCGCTCCCCCGAGATGGGTTAGGGAATCTCTTCGCTTGCTCCCCGCCATTATAGGTGGCTAGTCCGGATCGGACGGGGACCATGTATGCGGGTGGAAGGACCCCTTTGGTCTGCAGCTCTATTAGGCGACTGTGAGGGATGGAACACTTTTCCCAATCCCCTGGCTTTGAGCTAGGGGAGCGGTGAGCAGGGCTGCGGCAACCGGTCATGATGGGATGGCCTCTTTTGGACGCGCTCTGCAGAATGCTTGCTTTGGGGGAAGATGGTGTGATTTGGATCTGAAGATCCCCGTCTCCTCAAATAGATGGCTCGCCTACGGGATTGGGGTGGCAAATGCAAAAATGCCCCGGCTCCTCGTCTTCAATCGACACGTGGAGGTGGCCATTATTGAAGCACAGAAGCCGAGGAGTACAACCTTACTGGGAGGCCGGACACTATTCGCTACGACGGGTGCACCGGATTTGGAGAAGAACCCGCCTTGCAATGTCGAAGACAATCTGCGGGCCGGACTCATTGTCATTGAAGCCTGGTTCGGGAGCTACTGAGGGAGTCCTGGATAAGGGGGTATCCGGAGAGTCGGACTATATACTTTGGCCGGACTGTTGGACTATGAAGATACAAGATAGAAGACTTCGTCCCGTGTCCGGATGGGACTCTCCTTGGCGTGGAAGGCAAGCTTGGCGATTCGGATGTAGATCTCCTCCTCTGTAAACCGACTCTATGTAACCCTAGCCCCCTCCGATGTCTATATAAACCGGAGGGTTTAGTCCGTAGGACACAACAACAATCATACCATATGCTAGCTTCTAGGGTTTAGACTCTCTGATCTTGTGGTAGATCAACTCTTTTAATACTCATATCATCAAGATCAATCAAGCAGGAAGTAGGGTATTACCTCCATCGAGAGAGCCCGAACCTGGGTAAACATCGTGTCCCCAGCCTCCTGTTACCATTAGCCTTAGACCCACAGTTCGGGATCCCCTACCCGAGATCCGCCAGTTTTGACACCGACAACCCCTCAAGTAAGTTGTCATCGGTTCATAAAGCAATAAAAGTTGCTCCTAAATATGTTTGATCTTTTATTGTAAGGGAAAATTGAGCATTGTACGAACTTGTGATGGCAAAGTAATAAAAGTGACGGAGTACATAATAAAGGTTGCTATAATAATGGGAAATATAACATAACGTTCCTTTGCATTAAGAGTTTGAGTATCCAAATAAAAAGTGCATGACAACCTCTGCTTCCCTCTGCGAAGGGCCCATCTTTTACTTTTCAGTATTTACTTTTATGCAAAGAGTCAATAGTATACATCCTCATTCAACCTCAATTATTGTCTAGTTGGCAAGCATCATGTGGTGGGGAAAGATCTAGGCACATATGACCAGTCAAATATATTTGATCATCATTTATTATTGTTGACAATTATCTCTATGATAAATGAGTTGGGAGGCGAAATATTACGCCCCTATCTTTCTTTGTGTTCGATGGATGCCATTTGTTCTAAGAATATGCTTTGAGTAGTATCAATCATGGAGGACTATATGATGATTGAGTATGTGGAGATCTTACTTAGACTCTGTTGAAAAGTTGAATTGCAATTGTTTGGTGACTAAGAATATAGGTTGTTGAGTTTCAAGAGAATTCATTGTTTGAACCTTAACATGTGAATTGGTTGCTACTATAACATGAAAAGTTTTATGAGAAAGAATTGTTGTTATGATGCTAGGAAAAGTGATTGAAATTATCATTGATCAAACTTATGCACTTTGCTAGCATTCACACTTCATAAATTATTTCTTTTATCATTTTCCTACTCGAGGGCTAGCAGGAATTAAGCTTGGGGATATTGATACGTCTCCAACGTATCTATAATTTATGAAGTATGCATGCCATGTTTACAATGATTTTATATGGTTTTGGTATGATTTGCATGGAACTAACTTGTACTGACGTTGTTTTCAGCAGAACTACCGTGGTGTTATTTTTTGTGCAGAAATAAAAGTTCTCCAAACGAGCTGAAACTTTTTGACGATTTTTTTTGGAACAAAAGAGACCCCCGAAGCTTCATGGAAGGACCAGAAGGTGAAGGAGTAGGGCACGAGACACCAGGGCGTGCCAGGGGGCCTAGGCACGCCCCGCTCGGTTGTGCTCACCTCGAGGTGAAGGAAATATGCCCTAGAGGCAATAATAAAGTTGTTATTTATATTTCCTTATATCATGATAAATGTTTATTATTCATGCTAGAATTGAATTAACTGGAAACTTAGTACATGTGTGAATACATAGACAAAACAAAGTGTCCCTAGTATGCCTCTACTTGACTAGCTCATTAATCAAAGATGGTTATGTTTCCTGACCATAGACATGTGTTGTCATTTGATGAACGGGATCACATCATTAGAGAATGATGTGATGGACAAGACCCATCCGTTAGCTGAGCATAATGATCGTTAATTTTTATGGCCATTGATTTCTTCATGACTTATACATGTTCCTCTGACTATGAGATTATGCAACTCCTGAATACCGGAGGAACACCATGGGTGATTATAAAGATTCTCTACAGGTGTCTTCTAAGGTGTTTGTTGGGTTGGCATAGATCGAGATTAGGATTTGTCACTCCGTATATCGGAGAGGTATCTCTAGGCCCTCTCGATAATGCTCATCACTATAAGCCTTGCAAGCAATGTGACTAATGATTTATTTGCGGGATGAAGCATTACATAACGAGTAAAGAGACTTGCCGGTAATGAGATTGAACTAGGTATGATGATACCGACGATCAAATCTTGGGAAAGTAACATACCGATGACAAAGGGAACAACGTATGATGTTGTGTGGTTTGACCGATAAAGATCTTTGTAGAATATGTAGGAACCAATGTGTACATCCAGGTTCCGCTATTGGTTATTGATCGGAGATGTTTCTTGATCATGTCTACATAGTTCTCGAACCTGTAGGGTCCGCACGCTTAATGTTCGGTGATGATTTGTATTATGAGTTATGTGTTTTTGATGACCGAAGTTTGTTTGAAATCGCGGATGAGATCACGGACATGACGAGGAGTCTCGAAATGGTCAAGAGGTAAAGATTGATATATTGGAAGGTTATGTTTGGACACCGGAATGGTTTCACAAAGGTTCGGACATTTTCCGGAGTACTGGGAGATTACCGGAACCCCCCAGGGGGTTAATGGGCCTACATGGGCCTTAGTGGAGAAGAGGAGGTAGTGCCCAGTAGGTGGTGCATCCCCCCCCCTCAAGCCCAGTCCGAATTGGACAAGGGGTGGGGGCGTGGCCCCCCTCTTTCCTTCTCCCTCTCCACCTTTCCCCTTCTCCCCTCTCCGGAAAAGGAAGGGGGTCCTACTAGGACTAGGGAGTCCTAGTAGAACTCCCCACACTTAGAGTGCCCCTAGGCTGGCCGCCTCCTCCCCTCCTCCTTTATATATGGGGGTGGGGGCACCCAAAAGGCACATCAATTGTTCTCTTTTCCGTGTGCGGTGCCCCCCTCCACAGTTTACTCCTCCGGTCATAGCGTCATAGTGCTTAGGCGAAGCCCTGCGCGGATCACATCATCAACACCGTCACCACGCCGTCGTGCTGACTGAACTCTCCCTCAACCCTCTACTGGATCAAGAGTTCGAGGGACGTCATCGAGCTGAACGTGTGCTGAACTCGGAGGTGCCGTATGTTCGGTACTTGGATCAGTTGGATCATGAAGACGTTCAACTACATCAACCGCGTTAACTAATGTTGCCGCTTTCGGTCTACGAGGGTATGTGGACACACTCTCCCCCTCTCGTTGCTATGCATATCCTAGATAGATCTTGCATGATCGTAGGAATTTTTTTGAAATAGCATGCTACGTTCCCCAATAGTGGCATCCGAGCCAGGTCTATGCGTAGATGATATGCACGAGTAGTACACAAAGAGTTGTGGGCGATAATAATCATACTGCTTACCACCAACGTCTTACTTTGATTCAGTGGTATTGTTGGATGAAGCGGCCCGGACCGACATTACATGACTGCATTCATGAGAATGGTTTTACTGATGTGCTTTGCACACAGGTGGCTAGCGGGTGTCTATTTCTCCAACTTTAATTGAATCGAGTTTAACTACGACCGGTCCTTGTTGAAGGTTAAAACAGCACACTTGACTAAAAATCGTTGTGGTTTCGATGCGTAGGTAAGAACGGTTCTTGCTAGAAGCCCGTAGTAGCCACGTAAAACTTGCAACAACAAAGTAGAGGACGTCTAACTTGTTTTTGCAAGGCATGTTGTGATGTTATATGGTCAAGACATGATGTGATATAAATTGTTGTATGAGATGATCATGTTTTGTAAAAAAGTTATCGGCAACTGGCATGAGCCATATGGTTGTCGCTTTATTGTATGAAATGCAATCGCCATGTAATTTATTTACTTTATCACTAAGCGGTAGCGATAGTTGTACTAGCAATAGTTGGCGAGAAGACAATGATGCTACAATGGAGATCAGGGTGTCAAGTCGGTGACAATGGAGATCATGACGGTGCTTTGGAGATGGAGATCAAAGGCACAAGATGATGATGGCCATATCATGTCACATATTTTGATTGCATGTGATGTTTATCTTTTATGCATCTTATTTTGCTTAGTACAGCATTAGCATTATAAGATGATCCCTCACTAAATTTCAAGGTATAAGTGTTCTCCCTGAGTATGCACCGTTGCTACAGTTCATCGTGCCGAGACACCACGTGATGATTGGGTGTGATAAGTTCTACGTTCACATACAACGGGTGCAAGTCAGTTTTGCACGTGCAGAATACTCGGGTTAACCTTGATGAGCCTAGCATATGCAGATATGGCCTCGGAACACTGAGACCGAAAGGTTGAACGTGAATCATATAGTAGATATGATCAACATAGAGATGTTCACCATTGAAAGCTACTCCATCTCACGTGATGATCGGACATGGTTTAGTTGATATGGATCATGTGATCATTTAGATGACTAGAGGGATGTCTATCTAAATGGGAGTTCTTTTGTAATATGATTAATTGAACTTTAATTTATCATGAACTTAGTCCTCATAGTTTTTTGCATATCTATGTTATTGTAGATCAATGGCCCGTGCTACCATTCCCTTGAATTTTAATGCGTTCCTAGAGAAAGCTAAGTTGAAAGATGATGGTAGCAATTACACGGACTGGGTCCGTAACTTGAGGATTATCCTCATTGCTGCATAGAAGAATTATGTCCTTCAAGCACCGCTAGGTGTACCACATGCGCCAGCAACTGCACACATTGTGAATGCCTGGCAGTCGCGTGTTGATGACTACTCAATAGTTCAGTGTGCCATGCTTTACAGCTTAGAATCGGGACTTCAAAGATGTTTTGAGCGTCATGGAGCATATGAGATGTTCCAAGAGTTGAACTTAATATTTCAAGCAAATGCTCGAATTGAGAGACATGAAGTCTCCAAAAAGTTCTATAGCTGCAAGGTGGAGGAGAATAGTTCTGTCAGTGAACATATACTCAAAATGTTTGGGTACCATAACCACTTGACTCAGCTGGGAGTTAATCTTCCTGATGATAGTGTCATTGACAAAGTTCTTCAATCACTGCGACCAAGGTATAAAGGCTTCATGATGAACTATAATATGCAAGGGATGGAAAAGACAATTCCCGAGCTCTTCGCAATGCTAAATCCTGCGAAGGTAGCAATCAAGAAGGAGCATCAAGTGTTGATGGTTAACATGACCACTAGTTTCAAGAAAAAGGGTAAAGGGAAGAAGGGAAACTTCAAGAAGAATATCAAGAAAGTTGCTACTCCCGGGAAGAAGCCCAAGTCTGGACCTAAGCCTTAAACTAAGTGCTTCTACTGCAAAGGAACTGGTCACTGGAAGCGGAACTGCCCCAAGTATTTGGCGGATAAGAAGGATGGCAAAGTGAAAGGTATATTTGATATACATGTTATTGATGTGTACCTTACTAATGCTCGTAGTAGCGACTGGGTATTTGATATTAGTTATATTGCTCATATTTGCAACTCGAAAAGGGGTTACAGATTAAACGAATATTGGCTAAGGACGTGGTGACGATGCGCGTCATAAATGGTTCCAAGGTCAATGTGATCGCCGTCGGCATGCTACCTCTACATCTACCTTTGGGATTAGTTTTAGACCTGAATAATTGTTATTTGGTGCCAGCGTTGAGCATGAACATCATATCTGGATCTTGTTTGATGTGAGATGGTTATTCATTTTAATCAGAGAATAATGGTTGTTCTATTTATATGAGTAATATCTTTTATGCTCATTCATGCTTGTTAAGTGGTCTATTCTTGTTGGATCTCGATTGTAGTGATACACATATTCATAATATTGAAGCCAAAAGATGCAAAGTTAATAATGATAGTGCAACTTATTTATGGCACTGTCGTTTAGGTCATATTGGTGTAAAGCGCATGAAGAAACTCCATGCTGATGGGCTTTTGGAATCACTTGATAATGAATCACTTGGTGCTTGCGAACCATGCCTCATGGGCAAGATGACTAAGACTCATTTCTCTGGAACAACGGAGCGAGCCACTGACTTATTGAAAATAATACATACCGATGTATGTGGTCCGATGAGTGTTGAGGCTCGCGGCGGGTATCATTATTTTCTAACCTTCATAGATGATTTGAGCAGATATGGCTATATTTACTTAATGAAACATAAGTCTAAAACATTTGAAAAGTTCAAAGAATTTCAGAGTGAAGTGTAAAATCATCGTAACAAGAAAATAAAGTTTCTATGATCTGATTGTGGAGGCGAATATTTGAGCTATGAGTTTGGTCTTCATTTGAAACAATGTGAAATAGTTTCGCAACTCACGCCACCTGGAACACCACAGCGTAATGGTGTGTCTGAATGTCGCAGTACTTTATTAGATATGGTGCGATCTATGATGTATCTTACTGATTTACCGCTATTGTTTTGGGGTTATGCTTTAGAGACGGCTGCATTCACGTTAAATAGGGCACCATCTAAATCCGTTGAGACGACACCATATGAATTGTGGTTTGGCAAAAAACCTAAGTTGTCGTTTCCTAAAGTTTGGGGTTGTGATGCTTATGTGAAAAAGCTTCAACCTGATAAGCTCGAACCCAAATTGGAGAAATGTGTCTTCACAGGATACCCAAAGCAAACTTTTGGGTACACCTTCTATCACAAATATGAAGGCAAGATATTCATTGCTAAGAATAGATCCTTTCTAGAGAAGGAGTTTCTCTCGAAAGAAGTGAGTGGGAGGAAAGTAGAACTTGATGAGGTAATTGTATCTTCTCCTGAATTGGAAAGTAGTTTATCACAAAAATCAGTTCCAGTGATTCCTACATAAATTAGTGAGGAAGCTAATGATGATGATCATGAAACTTCAGATCAAGTTACTACTGAACCTTGTAGGTCAACCAGAGTACGGTCTGCACCGGAGTGGTATGGTAATCCTATTCTAGAAGTCATGCTACTAGACCATGATGAACCTATGAACTATGAGGAAATGATGATGAGCCCAGATTCCGCGAAATGGCTTGAGGCCATGAAATCTGAGATGGGATCCATGTATGAGAGCAAAGTGTGGACTTTGGTAGACTTGCCCGATGATCGGAAAGCCATAGAAAATAAATGGATCTTCAAGAAGAATACTGACGCTTGCGGTAACATTACTGTCTACAAAGCTCGACTTATTGCGAAAGGTTTTCGACAAGTTCAAGGAGTTGACTACGATGAGGCCTTCTCACCCGTAGTGATGCTTAAGTCTGTCCGAATCATGTTAGCAATTGCCGCATTTTATGATTATGAAATTTGGCAAATGGATGTCAAAACTGCATTCATATATGGATTTCTTAAAGAAGAGTTGCATATGATGCAACCAGAAGGTTTTGTCGATCCAAAAGGTGCTAACAAAGTGTGCAAGCTCCAGCGATCCATTTATGGGCTGGTGCAAGCCTCTCAGAGTTGGAATATACACTTTGATAATGTGATCAAAGCATATGGTTTTATACAGACTTTTGGAGAAGCATGTATTTACAAGAAAGTGAGTGGGAGCTTCGTAGCATTTCTAATATTATATGTGGATGACATATTGCAGATTGGAAATAATACAGAATTTCTGGATAGCATAAAAGGATATTGAATAAGAATTTTTCAATGAAAGACCTCGGTGAAGCTACTTATATATTGGGCATCAAGATCTATAGAGATAGATCAAGACGCTTAATTGGACTTTCACAAAGCACATACCTTGATAAAGTTTTGAAGAAGTTCAAAATGGATCAATCAAAGAAAGGGTTCTTGCCTGTATTACAAGGTATGAAGTTGAGTCAGACTCAATGCCCGACCACTACAGAAGATAGAGAGAAAATGAAAGTCATCCCCAATGCCTTAGCCATATGTTCTATCATGTATGCAATGTTGTGTACCAGACCTGATGTGTGCCTTGCTATAAGTTTAGCAGGGAGGTACCAAAGTAATCCAGGAGTGGATCACTGGACAGCGGTCAAGAACATCCTGAAATACCTGAAAAGGACTAAGGATGTGTTTCTCATTTATGGAGGTCACAAAGAGCTTGTCATAAATGGTTACGTCAATGCAAGCTTTGACACTAATCCGAATGACTCTAAGTCACAAATCAGATACGTATTTATATTGAATGGTGGAGCTGTCAGTTGATGCAGTTCCAAGCAAAGCAACATGGCGGGATCTACGTGTGAAGCGGAGTACATAGCTGCTTCGGAAGCAGCAAATGAAGGAGTCTGGATGAAGGAGTTCATATCCGATCTAGGTGTAATACCTAGTGCATCGGGTCCAATGAAAATCTTTTGTGACAATACTGGAGCAATCGCCTTGGCGAAGGATCCAAATTTCACAAGAGAACCAAACACATCAAGAGACGCTTCAATTCCATCTGCGATCAAGTCAAGGAGGGAGACATAAAGATTTTCAAGATACATACGGATCTGAATGTTGCAGACCCGTTGACTAAGCCTCTTCCATGAGCAAAACATGGTCAGCACCAAGACCCCATGGTTGTTAGAATCATTACTGTGTAATCTAGATTATTGACTCTAGTGCAAGTGGGAGACTGAAGGAAATATGCCCTAGAGGCAATAAAAAAGTTGTTATTTATATTTCCTTATATCATGATAAATGTTTATTATTCATGCTAGAATTGTATTAACCGGAAACTTAGTACATGTGTGAATACATAGACCAAACAAAGTGTCCCTAGTATGCCTCTACTTGGCTAGCTCGTTAATCATAGATGGTTATGTTTCCTGACCATAGACATGTGTTGTCATTTGATGAACGGGATCACATCATTAGAGAATGATGTGATGGAAAAGACCCATCTGTTAGCTTAGCATAATGATTGTTAAGTTTAATTTCTATTGCTTTCTTCATGACTTATACATGTTCCTCTGACTATGAGATTATGCAACTCCCAAATACCGGAGGAATGCCTTGTGCTCTATCAAACATCACAACGTAACAGGGTGATTATAAAGATGCTCTACAAGTGTCTCCGAAGGTGTTTGTTGGGTTGGCATAGATCGAGATTAGGATTTGTCACTCCGTATATCAGAGAGGTATCTCGGGGCCCTCTCAGTAGTACTCATCACTATAAGCCTTGCAAGCAATGTGACTAATGACTTATTTGCGGGATGAAGCATTACATAACGAGTAAAGAGACTTGCCGGTAACGAGATTGAACTAGGTATGATGATACTGATGATCAAATCTTGGGAAAGTAACATACCGATGACAAAGGGAACAACATATGTTGTTGTGCGGTTTGACCGATAAAGATCTTTGTAGAATATGTAGGAACCAATATGTGCATCCAGGTTCCGCTATTGGTTATTGATCGGAGATGTGTCTTGATCATGTCTACATAGTTCTCGAACCCGTAGGGTCCGCACGCTTAACGTTCGATGACGATTTGTATTATGAGTTATGTGTTTTTGATGACCGAAGTTTGTTCGGAATCCCAGATGAGATCACGGACATGACGAGGAGTCTCAAAATGTCAAGAGGTAAAGATTGATATATTGGAAGGTTAGGTTTGGACACTGGAATGGTTTCAGAAAGGTTTGGACATTTTTAGGAGTATCAGGAGGTTACCGGAACCCCCCAGGGGGGTATTGGGCCTACATGGGCCTTAGTGGAGAAGAGGAGGCAGTGCCCAGTAGGTGGCGCATCCCCCCCGAGCCCAGTATGAATTGGACAAGGGGTAGGGGCATGGCCCCCCTCTTTCCTTCTCCCTCTCCACCTTTCCCCTTCTCCCCTCTCCGGAAAAGGAAGGGGGAATCCTACTAGGACTAGGGAGTCCTAGTAGGACTCCCCACACTTGGCGCGCCCCTAGGCCGGCTGCCTCCTCCCCTCCTCCTTTATATACGAGGGCGGGGGGCACCCCAAAGGCACATCAATTGTTCTCTTTGCTGTGTGTGGTGCCCCCCTCCACAGTTTACTCATTTGGTCATAGCGTAATAGTGCTTAGGCAAAGCCCTGCGCAGATCACATCATCAACACCATCAGCACACCATCGTGCTGACGGAACTCTCCCTCGACCCTCTACTGGATCAGGAGTTTGAGGGGCGTCATCGAGCTGAACGTGTCCTAAACTCGGAGGTGACGTACATTCAGTACTTGGATCGGTTGGATCGTGAAGACGTTTGACTACATCAACCGCATTAACTAACGCTTCCGCTTTCGGTCTACGAGGGTACGTGGACACACTCTCACCCTCTCGTTACTATGCATATCCTAGATAGATCTTGCGTGATCGTAGGAATTTTTTTTGAAATTGCATGCTATGTTCCCCAACACGAGGCCCATCTTTGCGTGAAGTCGACGCCAGAAAATCCTATAAATAGAGAAACCATCAGAAATAACCCTAGATTGGAAGTTCCACCGTTGCAAGCCTTTGTAGCCAGGAAAAACCAATCGGGAGCCCGTTCTGGCACCCTGTCGGAGGGGGAAATCATCACCAGACGCCATCTTCATCATCCCTATGGCCAACATGATGAGGAGGGAGCAGTCCACCCTCAGGGCTGAGGGATTGTACTAGTAGCTATGTGTTTAATCTCTCTCTCTCTCTCTCTCTCTCATGTTGTTGAGATGGCATGGTCTTGATGTATCGCAAGCTTTGTTAATACAATTAGATCATATGGTGTTTCTCCCTATTTATCTTGTTGTGATGAATTGAGTTTTCCCTTTGAGATTTCATTTTTATCGGATTGAATGCTTTTATGGATTTGAGAGCACTTGATATATGTCTTGCATATGAATACCCATGGTGACAATGGGGTATTGTATTGATTCACTTGGTATATGTTTTGGCACTCAACTTGCGGATTCCCGGGGTGTCATTGGGGTAATCTATGCATAGGGGTTGATGCACGTTCTCGTCTTTGTTTGTCTGGTAGAAATCTTGGGGCACTCTTTGAGGTTCTTTGTGTTGGATTGAGTATTATGAATCTAAAGTTGCTTTGGTGCTATTTGAGTCTGTACTCTTGGATAGATCGACTGGAAAGAATAGCTACAAACAATTTCTTCTTATGTTCTCCGCTAGATAAGAACTTTGGGGTGATTCTTCATCGCACTTCGAGGGATGGTTATATGATGCAATTAGATTAGCATTGTTGAGAGATTGCACTAGCCAAAGTATGAACCATATGCCTCATTTTCAAGCACTGCAATACTGTTAGTGCTCTGTTTTATAAATTGCTACCTTGCTGTTTTTTATTGTTCTTATTACAAAAATCAATATCTACTATCCATATTACACTTGTATCACCATCTCTTCGCCGAACTAGTGCATGTATACAAATTACCATTGTATTTGGTGTGTTGGGGACACAAGATACTTTTATTATTTGGTTGCAGGGTTGTGTGAGGGAGACCATCTTCATCCTACGCCTCCCACAGATTGACAAACCTTAGGTCATCCACTTGAGGGAAAATTGCTACTATCCTACAAAACTCTGTGCTTGGAGGCCCAACATGTGTCTACAAGAATAAAGTTGCATAGTAGACATCAATATAACCAAAGTAAACTGACGCATGAACAAACCTCATCATTTTATTCTTAATGGAAACAATACAAATACGTGTCTTGTCCCTTTCTGTCACTGGGATATAGATCACCGCGAGATTGAACCCATTACAAAGCACCTCTCCCATTGCAAGAAAAATCAACATAGTTGGCCAAACCAAATCAATAGATTGAAGAAAAATACAACGCTATAATAATAATGCATAAAGGAGTTCAAAGAATGCTCAAATAATATTCATGAATGATCTGATCATAAACTCACAGTTCATCGGATCCCAACAAACACACCGCAAAAAGTGATTACATCGAATAGATATCCAAGAACAACGAGGATAACATTGTATTGAAGATCAAAGAGAGAGATGAAGCCCTCTAGCTACTAGCTATGGACCCATAGGTCTGTGGTAAACTACTCACACATCATTAGAAGGGCGGCAAGATTGATGTAGAGCCCCCCTCTGGCAAAGTACCAAAAAAGGCCTCCAGATGGGATCTTGTAAGAACAAAAGCTTGCAGCGGTGGAAAAAGTGTTTTTGGGTGGCTCTTTGTTTGTTTCCCGGTTTTAGAGAATTTATAGAGGTGGAATTAGGTTAGACGAAGCCACAAGGGGCCCACAAGGCATCAAGGTGTGCCTAACCCCCTAGGCGTGCCCCGGTGCCTTGCCTGTCTCCTCGTTTGCCTTCTGGTCCCCTCCCTAAACTTTTAGGGTCTCTCTTGTCCAGAAAAAAACCATCAAAAAGCTTTGTAGCCTTTGGACTTCGTTTGATATTGATTTTCTGGAAAACCAAAAACAGGCAAAAAAACAGCAACTGGCACTTGGCTCTAGGTTAATAGGTTAGTCCCAAAATTGGATATAATTGGATATAAAACATCCAAGATTGATACTATAATAGCATAGAACAATAAAAAATTATAGATACGTAGATTGATACTATAATAGCATAGAACAATAAAAAATTATAGATACATTGAAGACGTATCAAGCATCCTCAAGCTTAATTCATGCTCGTCCTAGAGTAGGTAAATGTTAAAAACAGGATTTTTCATGTGGAATGCTACCTAACATGTTCATCATGTAATCTTCCTTTTATGGTATGAATTTTTAGATCTGAATGATTCAAAGCAATAGTCTATAATTTTACATAAAGACATCAATACTTAGGCATACCAAAACAAACAATCATGTCTTCCAAAATAAAAATGCTAAAGAACGATATCCCTACAAAATCATATAGCCTTGTCATGCTCCATCTTCTTAACGCAGAGTATTTATTGTTGGGAAACATAGCATGCAATTTCAAAAAAAAATCCTACGCTCACACAAGATCTATCTAGGAGATGCGTAGCAACGAGAGGGGAGAGTGTGTCCATGTAACCTCGTAGACCGAAAGAGGAAGCGTTAACTTAACGCGGTTGATGTAGTCGAATGTCTTCTCGAGTCAACCAATGAAGTACCGAACATATGACACCTCCGAGTTCTGCACACGTTCAGCTCAATGACGTCCCTCGATCTCTTGATTCAGCAGACTGTCGATGGAGTCGATGAGTTCCGTTAGCATGACGGCGTGATGACAGTGTTGGTGATGTCATATGCATGGGGCTTCGCCTAAGCACTATGATGATACTATCGGAGGAGTAAACGGTGGAGAGGGGCACCGCACACGGCTAAGATAATGTTGTGTATTTGGGGTGCCCCCTACCCAGGTATATAAAGGAGGGAGGAGGAGGCCGGCCACCAGGGGCGCGCGCCATGGGGGGAGTCCTACTAGGACTCCACTCCTAGTAGGATTCCCTCCCCCCCCCCCATTTTTCCTTCTTTCCGGAGGGGAAAAGGGGGAGGGAGAGGGAACCAGAGTAGGAAAGGGGGTGCGCCCCCTCCCCTAGTCCAATTTGGACTCCCTATGGGAGGGGGCACGCGGCCACACCTTTTGGGCTGGCTCCCCTCTCTCCTATGGCCCATGTTGACCCATTATTTCCCCGGGGGGTTCCGGTAACCTCCCGATACTCCGAAAAATCATCTGAAACTTCCCGAAACCAGTCCGGTGTCCAAATGTAACCTTCCAATATATCAATCTTTACCTCTCGACCATTTCGAGACTCCTCGTCATGTTCGTGATCTCATCTGTGACTCCGAACAACCTTCGGTCACCAAAACACATAACTCATATAATACCAATCGTCATCGAACGTTAAGCGTGCGGAACCTACGGGTTCGAGAACTATGTAGACATGACCGAGGCACCTCTCCGGTCAATAACCAATAGCGGAACATGGTTGCTCATATTGGTTCCCACATATTCTATGAAGATCTTTATCGGTCGAACTGCAATGTCAACATACGTTATTCCCTTTGTCATTGGTATGTTACTTGCCCGAGATTCGATCGCCGGTATCTCCATACCTAGTTCAATATCGTTACCGGCAAGTCTCTTTACTCGTTCTGTAATGGATCATCCCACAACTAACTCATTAGTCACATTGCTTGCAAGGCTTCATATGATGTGTCATGTCGCTTGAAGCTACGTCGGTATTTCCCCAAAGAGCAAGGGACGATGCAACAGAGCGGCGGTAGGTATTTCCCTTAGATATGAAACCAAGGTTATTGAACCAGTAGGAGAACCAAGCAACACAACGTAAATAGCCCCTGCACATAAATAACAACACCTCGCAACCCGACGTGTTAAAGGGGTTGTCAATCCCTTTCGAGGTACGGCGCCTCAAGATAGGCAAAAGGACGTGAGGTAAATTTGTAGATGGGATAAATAGATCGCGGAACAAATAAATTGCAGCAAGGTATTTTTGTATTTTTTGGTTTAATAGATCTGAAAATAAACACATGGAAAAACTAGATGGCAAGGCAAATATATGAGAAAGAAGACCCGGGGGCGTAGGTTTCACTAGTGGCTTCTCTCGAGAAAAATACCAAACAGTAGGTGAACAAATTAATGTTGGGCAATTGATAGAACTTCAAATAATTATGATGATATCCAGGCAATGATCATTACATAGGCATCACGTCTGAAAGTTCAACTATCCCTAGGTGGTTTTGGTAATTCCTAACAACATATAGCTCTTTGAGCTAACATCATTCCAAGATGAACATTTCAGGAAAAGCTCAATGAATGGCATGGCATGGATGAGGAAAGTGGATCCCTCAAAATACTAAGGATAAAAGGATTGGATCAAGCTCAAAAGCTCAAGACTCTACATTTTACATTTTAGTGATCCAAGATCACATTGAGTCTATAGGAAAAGCCAATACTATCAAGGAGGGATGAGGTGTTGTTTAATGAGTTTCTTGCTCCACAGTGCTTAGTGATATGCTCCAAAACCCTCAACTACTTTCTCATATTCACATATGACCTAAACCAAAAGTAAAACTCAGCCCCACCGATTCTTTCTATCCGGCGCCACCGAGTTCAGATGTCATAGCCACTGCCACAAACCCTAGGCAAATCGGTCCCACCGATAGGCATCTCGGTCTCACTGAGATGGGACTGTAATCTCTCTGTTTCCCTTCGTGATGTTTCGGTACCACCGAGATGAGCGATCAGTCCCACCGAGATTGCAATGTAAACTCTATGTTTCCTTTTCGTAACATTTCCGTCTCACCGAAATGAGCGAACCAGTCCCACCGAGTTTACCTGACCAACTCTCTGGTTAGCTTATTACCAAAATAGGTCTCACCGAGTTTGAGTAATCGGTCTCACTGAGATTACGTTATGCCCTAACCCTAACCATATCGGTCCTACCGAGTTGCATGTTGGTCCCACCTAAAATCCTAACGGTCACTAGGTTTACTAAATCGGTCTGACCGAGTTTGTTGATTCGGTCCCATCGAGATTAGTAAATTGTGTGTAACGGTTGGATTTTGTGTGGAGGCTATATATACCCCTCCACCTCCTCTTCATTCATGGAGAGAGCCATCAGAACAAGCCTACACTTCCAACTTGTTGTTTCTGAGAGAGAACCACCTACTCATGTGTTGAGGCCAAGATATTCCATTCCTACCATATGAATCTTGATCTCTAGCCTTCCCCAAGTTGCTTTCCACTCAAATCTTTTTTCCACCAAATCCAAATCCTGTGAGAGAGAGTTGAGTGTTGGGGAGACTATCATTTGAAGCACAAGAGCAAGGAGTTCATCATCAACACACCATTTGTTACTTCTTGGAGAGTGGTGTCTCCTAGATTGGCTAGGTGTCACTTGGGAGCCTCCGACAAGATTGTGGAGTTGAACCAAGGAGTTTGTAAGGGCAAGGAGATCGCCTACTTCGTGAAGATCTACCGCTAGTGAGGCAAGTCCTTCGTGGGCGACGGCCATGGTGGGATAGACAAGGTTGCTTCTTCGTGGACCCTTCATGGGTGGAGCCCTCCATGGACTCGCACAACCGTTACCCTTCATGGGTTGAA
Organism: Triticum aestivum; assembly: GCF_018294505.1. Lineage (NCBI taxonomy): Eukaryota > Viridiplantae > Streptophyta > Magnoliopsida > Poales > Poaceae > Triticum > Triticum aestivum. Next base: position 448,379,108 of record NC_057801.1, read on the forward strand.
GTCTCCATCAATGTGGATGTACGATAGCACCACCTATAGGAACCACGACAAAAACATCCGTGTCTCCAATTGCGTTTGAAATCTCCAAACCCTTCCCTTTACATTCTTGCAAGTTGCATGCTTTACTTTCCGCTGCTCATATACTCTTTGCATGCTTGCTTGAATTGTGTGAAGATTGCTTGACTTGTGCTAAGATAGCTAAAATCTGCCAAAGACTAAAATCGGGAAAAGGATAAGTTTTTAATTGGTCAAGTAGTCTAATCACCCCCCCCCTTCTAGACATACTTCCGATCCTACAAGTGGTATCAGAGCTTTGGTCTCCATTTGCTTTGATTTCCATAGCTTTTGGTGGTCATAGCCTTGGTTTCACAACCTAGGGGAGTATGGCGTCTAGCGAGGGAAATTATCACCGTAGAGGTCCTTACTTTGATGGTACGAATTTTGCTAGTTCAAAGCATAAGATGAAATGCATATTCTCGGAGATAACCCCGCCGTTTGGGCTATTGTGTGTATTGGCTTGCAAGGTGAATTCTTTGATGGGATAGAACCAAACCGTGAAGCTAGCGCGGAAGAGTTGAAGATGCTGCAATACAACGCTCAAGCTTGTGATATCCTCTTCAACGGATTGTGCCCCGAAGAATTCAACAAAATTAGCCATCTTGAGAATGCAAAGGAAATTTGGGATACTTTGATTGATATGCATGAAGGTACCGACTCCGTCAAGGAATTCAAGTTGGATGTGCTCCAAAGTCAACTTGACAAGTTCAAAATGAAGGATGGTGAAGGTGTCGCTAAAATGTACTCTAGGCTTGCTCTTATCACAAATGAGATTGCGGGCTTAGGAAGTGAAGAGATGACCGACAAATTCATCATCAAGAAGATCCTAAGAGCATTGGATGGAAAATATGATACCGTGTGCACATTGATCCAAATGATGCCCAATTACAAGAATCTCAAGCCAACGGAGGTCATTGGAAGAATTGTTGCTCATGAGATGTCACTCAAGGATAAGGAGGAATTTCACAACAAGTCAAGTGGTGCTTACAAAGCCTCATGTGAAGCCCCTACATCATCAAGTGAGAAACAAACCTTCAATGAAGAATTGAGCTTAATGGTGAAGAACTTCAACAAATTCTACAAGAGTAGAAGCAAAGAGAGAAGCTCCAAGTCAAGGTCCTACAATGACAAAAGATCTTCCAGTCGAGAGCGCAATTGCTACAATTGTGGGAGACCCGGACACTATTCCAATGAGTGTACGGCACCCCACAAAAGAAGAGAAGAATCACCCAAGAGGAGAAGTAGAAGAGAAGAATCACCACCAAGAGAGAGGAGGAGTAGAGATGATCGTTATGAACGAAGAACATCCCGGAGAAGCAAGGATTCGGAAAGGAAGGACAAGTCATCAAGGAGCTACACAAAACGAAGACATCAAGCTCATATTGGTGAATGGGTATCCGGTTCTGACTCCGACAATCACTCCAAGAGAAGCTATCACTCCGACTCCGAACATACTCAGGATGAAGGTGTTGTCGGTCTAGCACTTGTGTCAGCCAATTCCTATGACATATTTGATTCACCAAATGAAGGACTTGGAAGATGCTTCATGGCTAAAGGTCCTAAGGTAACACACCCCGAGTATGTTGATTTCAATAGTGATGAAGATGATTTGTTAGGTGATGATTATTTACTTGTTGACAACTCTAGTGATGAATACTATGATGAAACATCAATTAATCATGCTAATCAAGATAAAACGAATGACAATGATAAGGAGAAGATTGAGCTTCTTACTAAAGAACTAAACACTCTTTAGTTAGCTCATGAAACTATCTTAGAAGATCATCGAGAACTTTTAAGGACTCATGAGAAATTATGCTTTGAAATTCTCAACCTTGAGCAAGAGCATGAGTTCTTAAAGGCAATCAATGATGATCTTCGTAAGAAAAGTTATTCTTACATTGCCAAGCATTTGCTCTTATCTACTTACATGCATCAAGTCAAGTCCATTAACAAAAACAAGAAGGATTCTTCCTCTAGTAGTAACAATAATCATGCTAAATCCAATATTGTTGCTTCTAGTAGTTCTCTTGATTCCACTAATGATTCTCTTAGCCAAGTTACACTTGAGCAAGAAAATAGCTTATTGAAGGGAATTATAGAGAAAGGTTTTTACAAGAGCCTTGCCGGGAGTAAGAAATTTGAGGAAATTGTACGCAAGCAAGGAAGGCACCGGAAGAACCAAGGTGTTGGTTTTGAACGAAAGTTCAATGCCAATGGAGTTGAGTGGAAGAAGATCAATATCCCAAGACGAAGTTTGTTCCTCAACAAGAGAAGTATGATCCTACTTCCTTCAAGGGGACACAAGCTCAATATGATCTTCCACCACAAGACCACAAGCAAAAAAGGCAAGGACAAGCTTCAGAGGAGATTGATGCATTTGAAGAAGCTCCTAAGGCCTTGGTCAAGTGGGTTCCCAAGACTACGTCAAGTTCTACTTCATCAAGTACGACTACAACTCCAAGGATTCCCATCAAGATGATGTGGATCCTGAAGAAGAAGAACTAGAGAGTTCTTGAGGGTGACTCGACCAACATACTTCACTCATATCTTGTTGGCAACAACAAGTGCAATCAACTTCCACATCTTGCACTAGTTCAAGGAGTCACAAACCCTCTTGTTGGTAAGACAAGGGACAAGGTAACTTAATTCTTTCATGGACATCATCTTGTGTGTGCATCACTCTATGTCTATGGATATACGTGTTTGTTCCTTGTGGGACTAACCCGTGTAGGTATTGAAAGTGCAACTCACTCCAAAGTATTTCTCCAAATGATCTTCATCAATATTGAGCATCCACATCTTCAACACCTACATGAAGTCATCATCGACAAAACCCAAGGTTAGTTCATCCCTCTAAGGGGGGATCTCACATCTAGGGGGGCTTAACTCTAAGAATTGAGTCAAAGAAACTCTAATGGTGTGAACACATCAATGCATTATGTAAAAGTGGTAACCCCACTTGAGCTTAAACGATGAGTATGACCTATGATCAAATGTTCTCATTTGACTCCTAAGTCAATATACTCATATATAGATGACCTAGTCATCGCCAATTGTTTGATAGATGCTAGAATTGGTTGTGCATGCTTTGCCACATATTTCATTTGCCATTTTATTATGTGAGCATGTTGGTTGCATATTTAACTCATTCGAGGACATCCACCTCTTGCTTTGATTGATTGGATTCTTTTTCTTTTGCCAAGTGGATGAACAAGAATGCCTAAGAACCTTCTCTAGCTATCTATGCTTTTCTTGTCTAAAACACTATTCATGCTACATCACAAAATTTGATCAAGTCAGATTCGAACCACTCTGTGTGAGGAGCACTCGGAGTCCCCGATTCGTCATAGACTTAAACTTCCAAAACTTCTTTGTGCGTTTCGGTCTGACCGAGTCTTCCATTTCGGTCATACCAATATCACTAAGTCGATCTAGGTTTTTAATCTCGGTGCAACCTATTTGAACATTTCGGTCACACCGAGTTGTTGTAACTGTCAACAGTTATGCATCTCGGTGCCACCAAGTTGTTCTACTCGGTCACTCCGACAGGGTCGGGCTATATATACTCACGGGCAAAAATTTGGAAACTTTCTCCAAACCCCTTCGCCCGCGCATAGCTCGCTCTACCTCCAGGGTCTTCGGATCATCCTCTTTGTCGCTAGCCACCTCCAGTCACTGGTCTCCGCCGCTGTCAACGGAATTCAACCCCGCCGTTGCCGCCGTAGCGAGTTCATCGCCAAGCTAGGGTATGGACTCGATCACAGTGCTATCCCCGTCCGATTCCTAGCACATTGTGTTCATCATGATTCTTGCCACGATTGAAACGATTCTATGTAGTCAAAACAATCCATAGATTAGAAGTGAATTGGAAATTTAGGGTTAGGTTTCCGCCAAAACCATCTCGGACCCACCGAGTTGTAGAACTCGGTTCCACCGATTCGGCTAAGGCCATTGCACAAGTGATTCTCGGTCTGACCGAGAATTGCAAATCGGTGAGACCGAGTTCAGGACTTTGTGAAACCCTAGCAGTCTCGGTGCCACCAAACTATGACTCGGTCTGACCGAGTTTACTAGTTTAGGTTCCAAAAGATGCTTCGGTATCACCGAGTTCAAAAATCGGTTGATCCGAAATGCTTTCTATGGAAAACTAAAAGTAAGTTTTTGAATCATTCTTTTGCAAAAACCTCTGTATTTTGTGATGCTTATCCTGTCTATCTCATCTACATCTATTCACAGGGTCAGCAGTCAGTGTTTGCAGCATGTCTGACCAAAGTGACAGCTAGAACCAGCCAGAGGAGCAGATTCACATGAGTGAGGGCACTAGTCCCTCTAGCACCTCAGATGATGGCAACAGGAGCACCCCAAGCAACTTGCCCAAAGCTGCCACCAGGGCCAGAAAGAAGAGAACCTCAGACTCTAAGGATGAAGACTATGTGGCAGCTAAGGATGAGGCTACTTCCAAGAAGAAAGTGCTCAAGAAGGAATATGGCACAGCTGCAGCCACCAAGCCTGGTCTAAACAGGAAAGTCCCTGCCAAGAGGACACCTATGCTGAAAGTCAGAGCATCAACTCAAGAACCTAAGAAATCTAATCCCAAAGAGGCTGTTGCAGAAGGGAAGAAGAGGAAGGAAAGGGTCAAGAAGACCATGGCCAGAGTTGTTGTACAGCCTTCCATGATGGAAGAGGAAGAAGGAGAGGCTGCTGCTCCAGCACCCAAGGCTCAAAAGCTTATGGGTGATGCTATTAGGTCAGGGGCTACATCATCAAAGCCCAAAGAAGCACCCAAAGCTTCCTCCAAGCCCAGAATTGCACCTAAGAGGAATACCAGAAACATACCAACTGCTGAGAAGAACAAGGCCCCAGTGCCTGAAGTTGTTGCTGAAGAGGAAGATGATGAAGAGCATATCTTGAGAAAGTTGAAGCCAAAGATTCCAGACCACAATGATGCTCATCCTGTGGCTGAGAACATGAAGCTGAGGAAGGATGCAGGACTCAGACAGTGGAGATTGTCTAATCCTTATGCAATCAGGAGAAGGACTGCTATTGACTACAGGTTCCACACTAAGGAACAGCAGGATTTCTATGAGACTGTGTTGCTGGACAAGAAACCTATAGTTTGTGACATGAGGTGGGTGGACTAGAAATACATGAAGGAGAATGAGGAACACTATCCTGGTGTGTATGACAGTTTCAGTGCTTGTGGAGTTGCAGAATTTGTTGGACAGAAGCTCACAAAGTGGAATGATGAGCTCATAATGCAATTCTACTCCACAGCACACTTCTATCCATATGGAAGGATAGTATGGATGTCTGAAGGTACTAGATACCAATCAACTATTGAAGAATGGGCAAATCTGATCAATGCACCAAAGGAGAAAGAAGATGACTTGGATGTCTATGCCAAGAAGAAGATGGATCACAATTCTATGTCACACATGTACAAGGAGATCCTAGATACAGCTCCTGAAACTCATAAGTTTGGATCTATACATTTTCTTCTGTCAGGACTGCCAGACATCAACTGGATCCTTAGGCACACACTCTTGCCCAAGTCAGGTGACCACAAGATGATCAGAGGCCATGCAATAAACTTGCTACACTTATTTGATGTGCCACAGAATTTCAAGGTCATGAGCCTCATAGTTGAGACTATCAAGAGGGCAGCAGCTGACCAGAAGAGAAGATGTGGGTATTCCCCACAGATCCAGGAGCTGATCAACTCCAAGATGGGCACAGGCACAAACTTGTTGGACAAGGAACACTTTGCTATCTATCCAGATTTTGAGGACAACCAAGTGGTTATGGATGAAGATGAACCATCTTCTGTGCATGCTCAAGCAAAGAAGGAGAAGGCAAGGACAGAGAAGGCTACCAAGATGCCAACAATGGAAGAAGCATCTCAGTACTTTTTGAAGAGCAAACAAGACCAATTAGGCTACTTGATTGCATCCACTCTGAGGATTGAGAAGGGGCTAGCCACCTTGACTCAAAACCAGGAGAGACTAGAGAGGATCATGGAGCAGAAGTTCTATGAATTGGATGTGAAGGTAACTGAGATCCAGCCTATTGTTGAGCAGCTTCAGGATGATATGCAGGAGAGGATGGGCAAGACAACAACTGATGCATTTGCCAGAGTGCCTAGAGCTCAGAGATCAGTTGCAGTGCCAGTGATAGACACCAGAGCCACTACATCTGCACCAGCTACAGCTCCAGTACAACCAGCTCCAGCACCTACTCCTCGAGCTCCATCCACATCAACTGAAGTCTTCGTCCAAGGAGCCATCTCTACACCACCACATGAAGATCAAGCCTGAGAGTCGATCTAGTACTATGCATTTTCTATGAACTTTTTGGTAACTTGTTGCCAAAGGGGGAGAAAAATGTATAGATCATAGGCTTCGAGAGAGAGTGTTGCTTTTTGTTCTCTCTTGCTTTGGTGGTTGAACTTTATTTGCTTGTCTAAGATACTTTACGTTCGTGTGATACCTGGATGATCATGTGTTTGATCATATGCTACATTTATGCTTGTTGGATGACTTTATCCCATTTATCTTTATATGATCATTCACTTTGCTTGGTGATGAGTGCATGTATTCAATCTTTATTATTTTGAGTGCTCCACCAAAGATGTATGTGACATGGAAGAGTAACCCATGAGCCTAACTCCTTGTGCATTTGCAGTCCAAAGCAAATCTTAAACTATGCACAAATTTAGGGGGAGCTCTTGCTTATCACATACTTCTCAAAGCGACAATGTTTTTCACTCTTATTATTATTTGTCGAAGCTTTGATCTATATGTTGTCATCAATTACCAAAAAGGGGGAGATTGAAAGTGCAACTATCCCTAGGTGGTTTTGGTAATTCCTAACAACATATAGCTCATTGAGCTAACATCATTCCAAGATGAACATTTCAGGAAAAGCTCAATGAATGGCATGGCATGGATGAGGAAAGTGGATCCCTCAAAATACTAAGGATAAAAGGATTGGATCAAGCTCAAAAGCTCAAGACTCTACATTTTACATTTTAGTGATCCAAGATCACATTGAGTCTATAGGAAAAGCCAATACTATCAAGGAGGGATGAGGTGTTGTTTAATGAGTTTCTTGTTCCACAGTGCTTAGTGATATGCTCCAAAACCCTCAACTACTTTCTCATATCCACATATGACCTAAACCTAAAGTCAAACTCGGCCCCACCGATTCTTTCTATCCGGCGCCACCGAGTTCAGATGTCATAGCCACTGCCACAAACCCTAGGCAAATCGGTCTCACCGATAGGGATCTCGGTCTCACCGAGATGGGATTGTAATCTCTCTGTTTCCCTTCGTAACGTTTTGGTACCACCGAGATGAGCGATCGGTCCCACCGAGATTGCAATGTAAACTCTCTGTTTCCTTTTCTTAACATTTCGGTCTCACCAAAATGAGCGAACCGGTCCCACCGAGTTTACTTGACCAACTCTCTGGTAGCTAATTACCAAAATCAGTCTCACCGAGTTTGAGTAATCGGTCTCACCGAGATTACGTTATGCCCTAACCCTAACCATATCGGTCCTATCGAGTTGCATGTCGGTCCCATCGAAAATCCTAACGGTCACTAGGTTTACTAAATCAGTCTGACCGAGTTTGTTGATTCGGTCCCACCGAGATTGGTAAATTGTGTGTAACGGTTGGATTTTGTGTGGAGGCTATATATACCCCTCCACCTCCTCTTCATTCGTTGAGAGAGCCATTAGAACAAGCCTACACTTCCAACTTGATGTTTCTGAGAAAGAACCACCTACTCATGTGTTGAGGCCAAGATATTCCATTCCTACCATATGAATCTTGATCTCTAGCCTTCTCCAAGTTGCTTTCCACTCAAATCTTCTTTTCACCAAATCCTAATCCTGTGAGAGAGAGTTGAGTGTTGGGGAGACTATCATTTGAAGCACAAGAGCAAGGAGTTCAACATCAACACACCATTTGTTACTTCTTGGAGAGTGGTGTCTCCTAGATTGGCTAGGTGTCACTTGGGAGCCTCCGACAAGATTGTGGAGTTGAACTAAGGAGTTTGTAAGGGCAAGGAGATCACCTACTTCGTGAAGATCTACCGCTAGTGAGGCAAGTCCTTCATGGGCGACGGCCATGGTGGGATAGACAAGGTTGCTTCTTCGTGGACCCTTCATGGGTGGAGCCCTCCGTGGACTCGCGCAACCGTTACCCTTCGTGGGTTGAAGTCTCCATCAACGTGGATGTACGATAGCACCACCTATCGGAACCACGACAAAAACATCCGTGTCTCCAATTGCGTTTGAAATCTCCAAACCCTTCCCTTTACATTCTTGCAAGTTGCATGCTTTACTTTCCGATGCTCATATACTCTTTGCATTCTTGCTTGAATTGTGTGAAGATTGCTTGACTTGTGCTAAGATAGCTAAAATCTGCCAAAGACTAAAATTGGGAAAAGGATAAGTTTTTAATTGGTCAAGTAGTCTAATCACCCCCCCTCTAGACATACTTCCGATCCTACAACGTCCAAGATTAGTAGACCGACTCCTGCCTGCATCTGCTACTATTACTCCACACATCGACCGCTATCCAGCATGCATCTAGTGTATTAAGTTCATGGAAAACGGAGTAATGCAATAAGAACGATGACATGATGTAGACAAGATCTGTTTATCTATTGTGGCAGATATGGATCCCATCTTTTTATCCTTAGTAGCAACGATACATACGTGTCGGTTCCCTTTCTGTCACTGGGATCAAGGACCATAAGATCGAACCCACAATCGGGCACCTCTTCCCATTGCAAGATAAATAGATCAAGTTGGCCAAACAAAACCCAAATATCAGAGAAGAAATACGAGGCTATAAGAGATCATGCATATAAGAGATCAAAGAAACTCAAATAACTTTCATGGATATAAAAAGATATAACTGATCATAAACTCGAAGTTCGTCGGATCCCAACAAATGCACCGCAAAAAGAGTTACATCATATCGATCTCCAAGAGATCATTGTATTGAGAATTTAGCGAGAGAGAGAAAGCCATCTAGCTACTAACTACGAACCCGAAGGTCTACAAAGAACTACTCACGCATCATCGGAAAGGCACCAATGGAAGTGGTGAACCCCTCCATGATGGTGTCTAGATTGGATCTTGGTGGTTTTGGACTCTGCGGCGGCTGGATGAATATTTCATCGACCCCCCTAGGGTTTCTAGAATATTGAGGTATTTATAGAGCAAAGAGGCGGTCCAAGGGGCACCTGAGGTGGGCACAATTGGGCCTCCTGGCGCGCCCTGGTGGGTTGTCCCCTCCTCGGGACTCCCCCAGGTGCAACCAGGGCCCAACTTCTTCCTTCTAGTCCCTAAAAAATCATCGTAAATTGGTGTGGCATTTGGACTCCGTGTGATATTGATTTCCTGTGATGTAAAAAACATGCAGAAAACAGCAACTGGCACTTGGCACTATGTCAATAGGTTAGTACCAAAAAATGATATAAAATGACTATATAATGATTATAAAACATCCAAGAATGATAATAAAACAGCATGGAATAATGAAAAATTATAGATGCGTTGGACACGTATCAATGTGCATTACCGAGAGGGCCCAGAGATACCTCTTCGATACTCGAAGTGACAAATCCTAATCTCAATCTATGCCAACCCAACAAACACCTTCGGAGATACCGGTAGAGCATCTTTATAATCACCTAGTTACGTTGTGACATTTGATAGCACACAAGGCATTCCTCAAGTGTCCGGGAGTTGCATAATCTCATAGTCGGAGGAATATGTATTTGACATGAAGAAAGCAGTAGCAATAAAACTGAACAATCATTATGCTAAGCTAACGGATGGGTCTTGTCCATCACATCATTCTCCTAATGATGTGATCACGTTCAGCAATTGACAACACATGTCCATGGCTTGGAAACTTAACCATCTTTGATCAACGAGCTAGTCTAGTAGAGGCATACTAGGGACACAATGTTTTGTCTATGTATTCACACATGTATCAAGTTTCCGGTTAATACAATTCTAGCATGAATAATAAAAATTTATCATTAATAAGGAAATATAAAATAACAACTTTATTATTGCCTCTAGGGAATATTTCCTTCGGTCTCCCAATTGCACTACAGTCAATAATCTAGTTCACATCGCCATGTGATTTAACACCAATAGTTCACATCTGTATGTGATTAACACCCATAGTTCACATCACCATGTGACCAATACCCAAAGGGTTTACTAGAGTCAATAATCTTGTTCACATCGCTATGTGATTAACACCCAAAGGGTACTAAGGTGTGATCAGGTTTTGCTTGTGAGAGAAGTTTAGTCAATGGGTCTGTCATATTCAGAGTTGTATGTATTTTGCAAATTTTCTATGTCTACAATGCTCTGCATGGAGCTACTCTAGCTAATTGCTCCCACTTTCAATATGTATCCAAATTGAGACTCAGAGTCATCTAGATTGGTGTAAAGCTTGCATCGACGTAACTTTTTACGACGAACTCTTTATCACCTCCATAACAGAGAAATACTTCCTTGGTCCTCTTAGGTAAATAAGGATAACTTTGACCACTATCCAGTGATCTACTCCTGGATCACTACCGCACCCCTTTGCCAAACTCATAGCAAGGCACACAACTAGTCTGGTACATAGCATGGCATATTTTATAGAACCTATGACAGAGGCATAGGGAATGACTTTCATTCTCTTTCTATCTTTTGTCGTGGTCGGGCTTTGAGTCTTACTCACTTTACACCTTGTAATATAGGAAAGAACTCCTTCTTTGACTGGTCCATTTTGAACCCTTTCAAAATCTCGTCAAGGTATGTACTCATTGAAAAAACTTATCAAGTGTCTTGATCTATCTCTATAGATCTTGATGCCTAATATGTAAGCAGCTTTACCGAGGTCTTTCTTTGAAAAACTCCTTTCAAACACTCCTTTATGCTTTCCAGAAAATTCTACATCATTTTCGATCAACAATATGGCATTCACATATATTTAATTCAGAAAGGTTGTAGCGCTCCCACTCACTTTCTTGTAAATACATGCTTCAGCGCAAGTCTATATAAAACTATATGCTCTGATCAACTCATCAAAGCATATATTCCAACTCCGAGATACTTGCACCAGTACATAGATGGATCACTGGAGCTTGCACACTTTGTTAGCACCTTTAGGATTGACAAAACCTTCTGGTTGCATCATATACAACTCTCCTTAGAGATATCCATTTAAGGAATGCAGTTTTGACATCCATTTGCCAGATTTCATAAAATATGGCAATTGCTAACATGATTCGGACAGACTTAAGCATCGCTACAGGTGAGAACGTCTCATCGTAGTCAACTCCTTCAACTTGTCGAAAAACCTTTTGCAACAAGTGGAGCTTTGTAGACAGTAAAATTACCATCAACGTCAATCTTCTTCTTGAAGATCCATTTATTCTCTATGGATTGCCGATCATCGGGCAAATCCACCAAAGTCCATACTTTGTTCTCATACATGGATCATATCTCAGATTTCATGGCCTCAAGCCATTTATCGGAATCTGGGCTCATCATAACTTCTTCATAGTTCCTAGGTTTGTCATGGTCAAGTAACATGTTTTCCAGAACAGGATTACCGTACCACTCTGGTGAGGATCATGCTCTAGTTGACCTATGAGGTTCTGTAGAACCTTGATCTGAAGTTTCATGATCATTATCATTAGCTTCCTCTCTAGTTGGTGTAGGCATCACGGGAACGGATTTCTCGGATGGGCTACTTTCCAAATTGAGAGAAGGTACAATTACCTCATCAAGTTCTACTTTCCTCCCACTCACTTCTTTCAAGAGAAACTCCTTCTCTAAAAAGGTTTGGTTCTTAGCAAAGATCTTGCCTTCGGATCTGTGGTAGAAAGTGTACCCAATTGTTTCCTTAGGGTATCCTATGAAGATGTACTTCTCTGATTTGGGTTCGAGCTTATCAGGTTGAAGCCTTTTGAAATAAGCATCGCACCCCCAAACTTTAAGAAACGACAGCTTAGATTTGTTGCCAAACCACAGTTCATACGGTGTCGTCTCAACGGATTTTGAGGTGCTCTGTTTAATGTGAATGCAGTTGTCTCTAATGCATAACCCCAACACGATAGTGGTAAATCGGTAAGAGACATCATATATCGCACCATATCTAATAAAGTGCGATTACAACGTTCAGACACACCATTCCATTGTGGTGTTCCAGGTGCCGTGAGTTGTGAAACTATTCCACATTTTTTAAATGAAGGCCAAACTCGTAACTCAAATATTCACCTCCACGATCAGATCATAGAAACTTTATTTTCTTGTTATGATGATTCTCCACTTCACTCTGAAATTCTTTGAACTTTTCAAATGTTTCAGACTTGTGTTTCATTAAGTAGATATACCCATATCTGCTCAAATCATTTGTGAAGGTCAAAGAATAACGATACCCGCCACGAGCATCAACACTCATTGGACCACATACATCGGTATGTATTATTTCCAATAAGTCACTAGCTCCTTCCATTGTTCCGGAGAACGGAGTTTTAGTCATCTTGCCCATAAGGCACGGTTCGCAAGTATCAAATGACTCATAATCAAGTGATTCCAAAAGCCCATCTTTATGGAGTTTCTTCATGCGCTTTACACCGATATGACCCAAACGGCAGTGCCACAAACAAGTTGCACTATCATTGTCAACTTTGCATCTTTTGGCATCAATATTATGAATATGTGTATCACAACGATCGAGATTCAATAAACCATTAACACTGGGTGTATGACCATAGAAGGTTTTATTCATGTAAATAGAATAACAATTTCTCTGTCTTAAATGAATAATTGTATTGCAATAAACATGATCTAATAATATTCATGCTCAACGCAAACACCAAATAACATTTATTTAGGTTCAACACTAATCCCTAAAGTATAGGGAGTGTGTGATGATGATCATATCAATCTTGGAACCACTTCCAACACACGTCATCACTTCACCCTCAACTAGTCTTTATTTATTCTGCAACTCCTGTTTTGAGTTACTAATCTTAGCAACCGAACATGTATCAAATACCTAGGGGCCACTATGAGCACTAGTAAGGTACACATAAATAACATGTATATCAAATATACCTTTGTTTACTTTGTCATCCTTCTTATCTGCCAATTATTTGGGGTAGTTCCGCTTCCAGTGACCATTTGCTTTGCAGTAGAAGCACTCAGTTTCAGGCTTAGGTCCAGCTTTGGGCTTCTTTACGGCAGTGACAACTTGCTTGTCATTCTTTTTGAAGTTCCCTTTCTTTCCCTTTGCCCTTTTCTTGAAACTAGTGGTCTTGTTTAATCATCAACACTTGATGCTTTTTCTTGATTTCTACCTTCGTTGATTTCAGCATCATGAAGAGCTTGGGAATCGTTTTCGTCATCCCTTGCATATTATAGTTCATCACGAAGTTCTAGTAACTTGGTGATAGTGACTAGAGAACTCTGTCAATCACTATCTTATCTGGAAGATTAACTCCCACTTGATTCAAGCGATTGTAGTACCCAGACATTCTGAGCACATGCTCACTAGCTGAGCTATTCTCCTCCATCTTTTAGGCGAAGTACTTGTCAGAGGTCTCATACCTCTCGACACGGGCATGAGTCTGAAATACCAATTTCAGCTCTTGGAACATCTCATATGCTCCGTTGCGTTCAAAACGTTTTTGAAGTCCCGGTTCTAAGCCATAAAGCATGGTGCACTAAACTATCAAGTAGTCATCATATTGAGCTAGCCAAACGTTCATAATGTCTGCATCTGCTCCTGCAATAGGTCTGTCACCTAGCAGTGCATCAAGGACATAATTCTTCTGTGCAGCAATGAGGATAATCCTCAAATCACGGACCCAGTCCGCATCATTGCTACTAACATCTTTCAACTTATTTTTCTCTAGGAACATATCAAAAATAAACGGGGAGCTACATCGCGGGCTATTGATTTACAACATAATTTGCAAATACTATTAGGACTAAGTTCATGATAAATTAAAGTTCAGTTAATCAAATTACTTAAGAACTCCCACTTAGATCATCACGTGATCCAAATCAACTAAACCATGTCCGATCATCACGTGAGATGGAATAGTCTTCAATGGTGAACATCTCTATGTTGATCATATCTACTATATGATTCACGTTCGACCTTTCGGTCTCTAGTGTTCCGAGGCCATGTCTGTACATGCTAGCTTCGTCAAGTTTAACCCGAGTATTCCGCGTGTGCAAATCTGGCTTGCACCCATTGTATTTGAACGTCGAGCCTATCATACCCAATCATCACGTGGTGTCTCAGCACAAAGAACTTTCGCAACGGTGCATACTCGGGGAGAACACTTATACCTTGAAATTTAGTAAGGGATCATCTTATAATGCTACCGCCGTACTAAGCAAAATAAAATGCATAAAAGATAAACATCACATTCAATCAAAATATGTGACATGATATGGACATCATCATCTTGTGCTTTTGATCTCTATCATCGAAGCAACGTCATGATCTCCATCGTCACCGGCTTGGCACCTTGATCTCCATCGTAGCGTTGTGATCGTCTCGCCAACAATTGCTTCTACGACTATCTCTACCGCTTAGTGATAAAGTAAAGCAATTACATACCATTTGTATTTCATACAATAAAGTGACAACCATATGGCTCCTGCCAGTTGCCGATAACTTTCACAAAACATGATCATCTCATACAACAATCTTATATCACATCATGTCTTGTCCATATCACATCACAACATGCCCTGCAAAAACAAGTTAGACGTCCTCTACTTTGTTGTTGTAAGTTTTACGTGGCTGCTACGGGCTTCTAGCATGAACCGTACATACCTACGGCACAAAAACCACAATGGTGATTTATCAAGTTTGTTGTTTTAACCTTCACAAGGACCGGCCGCAGTCAATTTCGATTCAACTAAAGTTGGAGAAACAGACACCCGCCAGCCACCTTTATGCAAAACTAGTTGCATGTCTATCGGTGGAACCGGTCTCATGAACACGGTCATGTAAGGTTGGTCCGGGCCGCTTCATCCAACAATATCGCGGAATCAAAATAAGACATTGGTGGTAAGCAGTATGATGATCATCGCCCATAACTCTTTGTGTTATAGTCGTGCATATCATCTACACATAGACCTGGCTCTGATGCCACTGTTGGGAAACGTAGCATGCAATTTCAAAAAAATCATATGCTCACACAAGATCTATCTAGGAGATGCATAGCAACGAGAGGGGAGAGTGTGCTCATGTACCCTCATAGACCGAAAGCAGAAGCGTTAACTTAACGCGGTTGATGTAGTTGAACGTCTTCTCGAGTCAACCGATCAAGTACTGAACATACGACACCTCCGAGTTCTGCACACGTTCAGCTCGATGACGTCCCTCGATCTCTTGATCCAGTAGAGTGTCAACGGAGTCGATGAGTTCTATCATCACGACGGCGTGATGACGGTGTTAGTGATGTGATCCGCGCAGGGCCTCGCCTAAGCACCGCGATGACACTATCGGAGGAGTAAACGGTGGAGGGGGGCACCGCACACAGCTAAGACAATTGTTGTGTCTTTGGGGTGCCCCCTGCCCCCGTATATAAAGGAGGGAGGAGGAGGCCGGCCACCAGGGGAGCACGCCATGGGGGTGTCCTACTAGGACTCCACTCCTAGTAGGATTCAGCCCCCCCCCCCCCTTTTTCTTTCTTTCCGGAGGGGAAAAGGGGAAGGGAGAGGGAACCGGAGTAAGAAAGGGGGGGCGCCCCTCCCCTAGTCCAATTCGTACTCCCTATGGGTGGGGGCATGACCACCCCTTGTGGGCTGGCTCCCCTCTCTCCTATGGCCCATGTTGGCCCATTATTTTCCTCGGGGGTTCCAGTAACCTCCCGGTACTCCGAAAAATCATTTGAAACACCCTGAAACCATTCCGGTGTCTGAATGTAACCTTCCAATATATCAATATTTACCTCTCAACCATTTCGAGACTCCTCGTCATGTCCTTGATCTCATCTGGGACTCCAAACAACCTTCGATCACCAAAACACATAACTCATATAATACCAATCATCATCGAACGTTAAGCGTGTGGACCCTATAGGTTCAATAACTATGTAGACATGACCAAGACACCTCTCCGGTCAATAACCAATAGCGGAACCTGGATGCTCATATTGGTTCCCACATATTCTACGAAGATCTTTATCGGTCGAACCGCAATGTCAACATATGTTATTCTCTTTGTCATTCGTATGTTACTTGCCCAAGATTCGATCGTCGGTATCTCCATACCTAGTTCAATCTTGTTACCAGCAAGTCTCTTTACTCGTTCTGTAATGCATCATCCCACAACTAACTCATTAGTCACATTGCTTGCAAGGCTTAATATGATGTGCATTACCGAGAGGGCCCAGAGATACCTCTCCGATACTCGGAGTGACAAATCCTAATCTCGATCTATGCCAACCCAACAAACACCTTCGGAGATACCTATAAAGCATCTTTATCACCTAGTTACATTGTGACGTTTGATAGCACATAAGGCTTTCCTCCGATGTCCGGGAGTTGCATAATCTCATAGTCGGAGTAATATGTATTTGACATGAAGAAAGTTGTAGCAATAAAACTGAACGATCATTATGCTAAGCTAACGGATGGGTCTTGTCCATCACATCATTCTCCTAATCATGTGATCCCGTTCATCAAATGACAACACATGTCCATGGCTAGGAAACTTAACCATCTTTGATCAACGAGCTAGTCTAGTAGAGGCATACTAGGGACACTGTGTTTTGTCTAGGTATCCACACATGTATCAAGTTTTCAGTTAATACAATTCTAGCATGAATAATAAACATTTATCATGGTAAGGAAATATAAATTAACAACTTTATTATTGCCTCTAGGGCATATTTCCTTCATTTATCATGCACAATCCCATGGACAAGCTGAGCAATTGGTTCAGACTTTTTAACGTGCTTCGGCTTTTCCAACCCACATGCAATACATGAGTGCAAGCCATGAATATAGTACTATGGGTGGAATGGAATATAGCGGTAGAGATTAATAAGGAGAAGACAAAAAAGGAAGAAACTATCACATCGACGTGGCTAATCAACAGGCTATGAAGATGCCCGTCAATTGATGCCATTCCAAGGAGTAGGGATTGCCATGCAACGGATGCACTAAGAGCTATAAGTGTATGGAAGCTCAAACTAAAAACTAAGTGGGTGTGCATCCAACTTGCTTGCTCTAGAAGACCTCAAGCATTTGAGGAAGCCCATCATCGGAATATACAAGCCAAGTTCTATAATGAAAAATTTCCACTAGTATATGAAAGTGACTACATAGGAGACTCTCTATATGAAAAACATGGTGCTACTTTGAAGCACAAGTGTGGAAAAAGATAGTAACATTGCCCCTTCTCTCTTTTTCTCTCATTTTTAGTTGGCTCTTTTTGGCCTTTTTTATGGGCTCTTTTTGGACATTTTTTATTTCCTCACTGAGACAATGCTCTAATAATGAATAATGATGATCATCACACTTCTATTTAATTGCAATTCGATACTAGAAAAAAATATGACTCTATATGAATGCCTCTGGCAGTGTACCAAGATGTGCAATGATCTAGCGTAACATGTATGATAATGATGAATGGTGGCTGAGCCACAAATACTATGTCAGCTATATGATCATACAAATCAATATGACAATGATGATGTGTGTCATAATAACGGAACGGTGGAAGTTGCATGGCAATATGTTTCGGAGTGGCTATGAAAATGCCATAATAAGTAGGTATGGTGGCTGTCTTGAGGAAGATATAAGGAGGCTTATATGTGATAGAGCATATCATATCACGGAGTTTGGATACACCGGTGAAGTTTGCATCACATCTCGAGGTGAGAAAGGGCAGTGAACGGTACCGAAGAGGCTAGCAAATTGCGGAAAGATGAGAGTGTGCATAATCCATGGACTCACATTAGTCATAAAAAACTCACATACTTATTGCGGCCCTCAAAGCAAAGTACTACTACACATGCCCCTAGGGGGATATATTGGTAGGAAAAGACCATCGCT
Organism: Triticum aestivum; assembly: GCF_018294505.1. NCBI lineage: Eukaryota > Viridiplantae > Streptophyta > Magnoliopsida > Poales > Poaceae > Triticum > Triticum aestivum. Next base: position 448,397,283 of record NC_057801.1, read on the forward strand.
CATCCCCGACCGCCACTCATAAGGAAGACAATCAATAATAAATCATGCTCCAACTCCTTAGCATAATGGGAGATTATACGTGCATGCTTCGGGAATCACAAGCCTTAACACCAATGTTCTTACTAAACCACAATCATTCACTAGTACAACCCACGTATCACCATCTCTATATCTCAAAACTATTGCAAGGAATCAAACTTATCATATTTAGTATCTACATGAAAGTTTTTATTATATCCCTCTTGAATACATATCATATTCGGACCAACTTCATAACCCATGCATATTGCAATTACCGTTATCAAACTCTCAAAATACTATAAGTAACGATTTCTTTAAAATATAACCACCGTCGTGCTCTAAAAGATATAAGTGAAGTACTAGAGCAATTGTCTAGTTCAAAAGATATAAGTGAAGCACAAAGAGTATTTTCACAAATCACAAATAAATGTGTGTCCCTCTCAAAAAAATATGTGCAACAAAGATGCCCCCAGTGCGACTTCATAAAAAGCAATCAAAGATAAGATCTTTGTTGCAACAAGACCTTTGTTGTGAAAAAATCTGCAACAAGATCCCTCATACAAAAACATTCTGTAACAAGACTTATGTTGCAGAAAATACTACAACAACACACTTGTTGTAAAGATGACTCGTCACGTAGGTAGATCGAACGGCCATCCGCGGCTTCACCCAATGGTCATGGAGGTTGTCGATCTTTTTATATTATCCACCGGCGGACACACAATGTCGCCCTATTTCTTTTCTACAAAGTTGGTATAATTAAACTTCATAAATTTAAATTTATGAAATTTGACTTCACATAAATCTTATACCCAAAGATAAAAGGAAGGGAGCAGTACTATAGGCGTTTAAAGGTTTAATCCTTTTGATCTATGACTTTCTTCATCGGCGATGGTTGCTACTCTGGTGCGTTGGTCCTATGGAATCTTAGCATGACGACTTCCCGGTTGTCTACTACAATAAGGTTTGTCTGGCTTCGGTGAGGGAGGGGCGGTGCGTCTTCGGCAACCCTCGACGCTCGCAATGACCCTGCACTAGCCGAAGCCACATCCCCGGGTCTCCTTTCCTCTCCTCCACAGTTGCGCTCCCCCACTAGCAGAGCTATCCTGCATCTGCGCTAACCTGGTCCTCCCTCCCCAAGCCCTCAGCTCGCCTGCAAACCCCCTGTTCGTCGACCAGCCAGTCAGCAACAAGGTAAGGCCATTCTCTCCTTTCCTCTCAGATGTACTTTAGACCCCCCTCCCCCCGGTCAGCAGCAAGGTAAGGCCATTCTCTCCTTTCCTCTCCCCGGTGCTACTGCTATTGATTTCTTAATTGGGTGTTTTCCTGTGTGCACCTAAGATTTTCACATGTGTTTCAAAACCCAATATATCCAAGATTTTTCACATGTATATGCTTGCTGTTTGGTTGCAAGAGTTTGCAGTAAAATTAGAGCATATGATTGTTGTTTATGGTTGATCTATGGCACAGTGGCAGCAAAGTTTCAGAGTTATGCTTGTTGTTCATGTGTGTGCTTTCTCTAGCAAGAGCGTAGAGTACATCCTTGTTGTGTATGATGACTGATCTGTGCCATAGTGGCAGCAAATTTTTAGCGCATATATGCTCCATGGTAATCTATATCTTCTTTATGCATGTGCTCTCCTCGGCACCAAACCTGGCAGAAATGTTTTTGTTCTTATGAAATTTTCTTAATGTAAGAGTTCTATGCATATTTGATAGCCAATTTATGAGGGTGTACAGATAAAGAAGGTAAGATACCCAAAGCAAATTGAGATGCATTTACTTCTCGAGCTTCTTTTGAGAGATTTGTGCTAAAGAGAAGCTGGTAGGATTCGAAATAGACCTGCTGCTTTCAGGACTTGGTTGGGACTTGAGGGGAAAATATGTAACAACTGATGATGGTTGGTGGAAATAACAATGGGCATACAATTATCATTACGTCTTATCATTTTTCACTGTGGTACATTCTGCAATATGAGTTCATTCTACAACTTGGAGTGCTTCTTACATAGGTCATAATAAGTTCTATGAAAGTTTCTGCAGAGGGTTCTGGAGCTTTTAGAGGATCTTGAGGTTATGTCTTGGAAAGATCATATTGATGAGAACGGTTCAGTCATGCCCGGGGCTACCAACAAGGGTGTTAACCATGTCGATATTGATGACAACGATGGTGAGGTACAAGTTAGCCCCGTTGTCGGTGTCAAAACCGGCGGATCTCGGGTAGGGGGTCCCGAACTGTGCGTCTAGGCGGATGGTAACAGGAGACCAGGGACACGATGTTTTACCCAGGTTCGGGCCCTCTTGATGGAGGTAAAACCCTACGTCCTGCTTGATTGATATTGATATTGTGGTTGTTTACAAGAGTGGATCTACCACGAGATCAAGGAGGCTAAACCCTAGAAGCTAGCCTATGGTATGATTGTAATGGTTGTTGTTGTTCTACGGACTAGAGCCATCCGGTTTATATAGACACCGGAGAGGGCTAGGGTTACATAGAGTCGGTTACAATGGTAGGAGATCTACGTATCCGTATCGCCAAGCTTGCCTTCCACGCCAAGGAAAGTCCCATCCGGACATGGGACGAAGTCTTCAATCTTGTATCTTCATAGTCTTGGAGTCCGGTCGATGATGATAGTCCGGCCGATGATAGTTCGGCCGATAATGGTAGTCCGGCTATCCGGACACCCCTTAATCCGGGACTCCCTCAGTAGCCCCCGAACCAGGCTTCAATGACGATAAGTCCAGCATGTGTGTAGTCTTCGGCGTTGCAAGGCGGGTTCTCCTTCAAGTTCTACGTACCTGCCGAACAGTGTCCAACTTCCTCATCAATGTTGCGTGTCTTGGCTTCCACGCCCAATAATGGCCTTCTTCCACGTGTCGTGCGAATGTGAAAAGCCAGGGTGTATTTTATGTTTTACCCCCTAGTTGTGCGAATAATCTGCCTATAAGGGAGGCAAGAATCCAGATCCAAATCACCATCTTCCTCCCGCAAATACTCATCGGAGCGCTTTCGACCAAGAATCCATTCCATCATGGACCGTCAACGCGGCTCCTCTTCTCGCGCTCCCAGCCCTTTGCCAGGAGATTGGAGGAGATGCTCTGTTCCACACAACGAGCTGGTGAAGCTCCAAGCGGGGGGATATCTCCCTCCGGCCTTCATGGTTCCGGTTCGAGCCGGGCTGGCCACCTACAAAGGTGGGAAGCAAGTGGAGGTTACCCCAAGTCCCAACAAAGGGGAGCGGGTATGCTTCGTCCCCTATCTGATAAGGGGACTCAGATTTCCTGTACATCCATTCCTCCGCGGGCTCCTGGAGTTCTACGGACTCCAGCTTCATGACCTCACGCCCGCCTCAATCCTGCATATTGCGGGTTACGTAGCTCTTTGCGAGCTATTCCTGGGCGTCGAGCCCCATTTCGCGCTGTGGAAGAGGTTGTTCTGCCTTGTACCCCGCTCTCACGAGGGGTCCATATATCAAGTGGGCGGCGCTGAAATATGGCGCATTGCCGGGACCAGATATCCATCCGGAACCCCTAAGAAGGCGTCCGAAGACTGGCCTTCGGAATGGTTTTATATAGAAGACGCTCCGCTGACGGACCCTGTTCGGATCGGCCTCCCGGAGTTCAGCAATGCTCCTCTGAAGAAATGCCTTAGTTGGCGTCCGCGGAGCCCCCAACTGGAGGAAGACAAGAGCGTCCATTATTTGATGGGCCGAATAAGGTTACTGGCCCATTCCGGGTTGACCATGATTGGAGTCATGGCAACATGCATTATGCGGGGGGTGCAGCCACTACAATACAGGGGCCACCCCATGTGGGATTTCAACGGGGAGGACGATGCCACCGTCATGGCCGCAAAGGGCCGGATTCGGTCGAAGACCTGGTGACGATCCTGTCCGGCCTGTATAAGGGGGAGAAGGAGGATTTCCTTCGGACGAACCCGTTAAATGGGTTCTCCATGAATAATCCCCGGCCTTGGGTAAGCGAACACTCTGCGTGCCCGACCCATGCTTTTTGAAACTTAAGTTTCTTATATTGTGTTCTTCTTTCGACGCAGGAGCTGCGCCGGATCATGGAGGACATGCTAAGTCCAGCTCCGCAACCCGAGGATCCAGAGAGATCCCGGGATCCGGCCTCCGAAGAGGATCCGGACATAAAGGTGGACCTAATCGACGGGGTGTTCCACCAACTCAGCATGGACAATGCTTTAGTCGCCATCATGGCCGACTATCCCGGACTATATCCGGCTTCCCAGGTGATTGCGACCGAAGTCCTGACACCGTCATTCCTTCCTTGCTTATTTCTGACCACCGTATATGATGGCGCTGTGCAGGAGGCGCCCCTAGGGCGAGAAGCCGAGCCCGCGGTGGCTGACCAACAAAGGCCAGTCTGGACCAGTAGGCGGAAGAGGAGCGCGGCACGGACTGAAACGTCGCCGCAAAGGTGTAGCTCACAATTCATTATTTAGAGCAACATTCCTAGGAAGCGTTTGAGTGCTCATGACTTTTGTAGGGAAAAAAGCGCCCGCCGGACTGCGGGCGTGGAGGTTGCCAATCCAACCTCTACCAGCCAGGCTCCAGCACCTGGTCTGGAGGGGGAGGCGAGCGCAAGGCATGAGCCGGACGTTCCTCCGACGGAGGATGCCGACAGACTGTCCGCCACCAAGTCTGAGGTGGAGAGTGCCATGAATCACAGGCGCCGCCGGCCAGTATTTCATGACGCGTGCTTCTCCCCCGAGGCGTTGAATGCCTTTAACGCGGGGGACGCGCACCTTCGTGCTGCTCAAGATGGTTTTACCAGAGCCACGGAGCAGTATGTAAAAGACATACGGGTAAGAGAATTTAACAGTTATATATGCCAGTAGCCCCCGAGACTTAAAGTAGTTATATTAACTGATTTAAGGATCATATGAAACGTAGGATCTAACCGAGAAGAATACCCAACTGTCTCAGGAGCTGCAAGAGTGCAAGGCCCATCTTGAGGCCGCACTCTCTGGCGCAGGAGGAAACACAAGGACCTCTCCTGGTAACGCATTATTTTAGAAAGATAAGTAGCGTTTGGCTTTTGCGCAAGTCTAAAAAATGACGTTGCAGGTGCTGCCGGACAAGATCCGGACAGGCAAGAACTTCTGCGCCAACTAAAGGCCGGCGAGAGGGTGCTGCATAAGGTGCAGCATGAAAGGAACAAGCTCCAGGATGCCCATGCCCAGCTTGGAGAAGAGCTGAAAAGGCGTTCGGGCCGAGCTGTCGGGCTCCGTTAAGGAGAATCAGCGGCTTCGTCGCGGCATCTATAGTAAGTGCTTGAGCGAACTCCTTTGAAAATAAGAGTTCGGCGAGGAAGTCGATTTGACAAAATATGTCTGCAGGTATGCTCACAGGTCGCCCTGCGGAGGAGATGCCCGTATCAACGGGTGATCAACTTCCCGAATTGTTGCGACTGATCGAACGAGTTCGGCAGGCAATGAGCGGCGTCATCCAGGCTTTATGGCCAGCCTTCTCCTTACCCGAGGGTCTTGGGGAGCTTGCGGAGAAACTTCAGGGAGTGCGGAAGCGCTTCCATTTATGGAAGATTTCGGCCTGCCGCCAAGGTGCCAGGGAGGCCTGGGCCATGGTAAAGACGCGGTACAAGAAGGCGGATCCCAACCACATGGCCGAAGTCGGACCTGTGGGGCCCGATGGGAAGGAGATCCCTGTGAGTTTAGTATACGGCCAAGTAGAGTTGGCCGCTAAATTTTCCCAACAGGACTGTAAATTAGACAACCTGTTAGACGGGATTGAGGAAGAATACAATCAGTCGATTTGACAATGTATTATAAAATGACATGTAAAATGCCTTCTAGCCGGATTGTAGATCGTTTGTCTTTGCCGACCTTTTCGCTTCGACCTCGGGACCCTAGAGTCCGGAGTGTGTCCGAATACCTTCTTGGTTATGAAACAACCGGGGTATGCATGGAGACCAGGCGTAGGGGTCATTAGTGCTTTATCAGACAAGTGCCCAACTAGTTATGTTATATTACATGGGTAGTAAGAAACATCTTCCAGGGAGAATAGTTCCGTTAAGGGTTCCTTTCCTCTGGGGGTGGCATGCCCTAAAGTGCATGTCCGGACTGCGAAAAAAGCAGAAAAACATCTGGGGGCAGATAAATAAGTAGATAAAAAATCATCTTTTAAGTCACCGACCGAATATTCCCTTAAGAACGCTAGCTTTCGGCTTCACCCAGTTTGAGGTACACATCCGACTGACCCGGCAGTAACAATCGCAGAGATGCTCCCTTTACCTCCTAGCCGAACAATCGGGAATGTAGGGGTAAGCACAGGAGCCAGGCAACCCAGCTTGGCCAAAACTTAAGTCATATCGATGCATATAATGGTGAATAAAAGGTACATGTGGAGGCTTGACAAATGTGCTGGGCATGAAGCCCTTATAATTAAGCTTCTGGTAAAGAAGCCCCCAGGTATAATGAGTGTGGATAGCACATCAATTGCGCGCGAACGATGCGCAAGTAGGCCTTTTAAGGCTTTGATGAATAGGGTTGAGAAGAAAAAGATAAACAAAAGGCAGCTGAAGTAAAAAAAATTTGGACGGGGGAAAGGGACGAACTCTTAATCCGGCGCTAGGCATAGAATCTTCGGAGGCGGGCTGCGTTCCATGGGTTCGGCTCAAGTCAGTTATCCGACGCATTTCGTAGACGGTACGCTCCGCCGGTCAAGACTTTATCGATGATGAAGGGGCCTTCCCATTTGGGCTTGAGCTTGTCCTTTTTCTTGTCCGGCAGGCATAGAACCAGTTCGCCAACGTTGTAAGTCTTGGCCCGTACTTCTCTGCTTTGGTATCTTCGAGCCTGCTGCTGATAGAATGTGGAACGAGCCTTGGCGACGTCGCGTTCTTCCTCCAATGCATCCAAGCTGTCCTGCCGATCCAGCTCGGCTTCTCTTTCTTCGTACATGCACACTCGAGGTGAGTCATGAATGATGTCGCAGGGCAAAACTGCTTCTGCGCCGTATACCATAAAAAATGGTGTGAATCCGGTAGTACGGTTAGGCGTTGTCCGCAGCCCCCAGAGTACGGAGTCGAGCTCCTCTACCCAGTGCGTGTCAGATTTCGTAAGGGACCGCACTAGTCTGGGTTTGATGCCGCTCATTATTAGACCATTTGCTCGTTCCACTTGACCGTTGGTTTGAGGATGATAGACTGAAGCGTAATCGAGCTTGATGCCCATATTTTTGCACCATGATTTAACCTCATCAGCCGTGAAGTTCGTGCCGTTATCGGTGATGATGCTGTGGGGGACACCATAACGGTGTACTACCCCGGATATAAAGTCTATCACTGGTCCGGACTCTGCCGTTTTAACTGGCTTGGCCTCTATCCATTTGGTGAATTTATCCACCATGACCAATAGGTACCTTTGCTTGTGGGTTCCCCCTTTAAGTGGTCCAACCATGTCAAGCCCCCAGACCGCGAACGGCCAGGTACTGGGTATAGTTTTGAGGGCGGTGGGTGGCATGTGGCTCTGATTAGCATAGAGCTGACAACCGACGCATCTTTGGACTAAGTCCTGAGCATCTGCCCGGGCCGTCGGCCAATAAAATCCTGTACGGAATGCCTTTCCTACAAGGGCCCGGGCTGCGGCGTGGTGTCCGCCTAGTCCGGCATGAATTTCAGCCAGAAGGTCTCGCCCTTCCTCTTCAGAGATACACCTTTGAAGGACTCCGGTTGTGCTTTTCTTATAGAGTTCTCCCTCATGGACCTTGTAGGCTTTAGATCGCCGGACTACGCAGCGGGCCTCATTATGGTCTTCGGGGAGTTCCTGCCTAAGCAAGTAGGCTAGGAACGGCTCTGTCCATGGGGCGATTACTACCATTATGTCGTGAGCTGAGGGTGTTGTTTCGTCGGCTGGATCGCCGGTTATGTCATATTGCTCTGCGGCTGCCTCCGGTTTGTTATTTCCGGACTCCTCTTCCCATAGTACGGATGGCTTGAACAGCCGTTCCAGGAAGATATTTGGAGGGACAGCGTCACGTTTTGCGCCGATGCGTGCCGATACGTCGGCCGCTTGGTTATTATCTCTGGCTACGTGGTGGAATTCAAGTCCTTCGAACCGAGCTGACATTTTTAAGGACAGCGTTGCGATAGGCTGCCATTTTTGGATCCTTGGCGTCAAAGTCTCCATTTACTTGGGATATTGCGAGGTTTGAGTCCCCGCGCACCTCTAGGCGTTGGATGCCCATGGAGATTGCCATCCGGAGGCCATGTAAGAGGGCCTCGTATTCGGCTGCGTTGTTGGAGTCCGTGTACATTATCTGAGGTACGTATTGGACTCTGTCCCCGGTTGGGGACGTTAGTACGATGCCAGCCCCCAATCCGGCCAACATTTTGGAGCCGTCGAAATGCATAATCCAATTGGAGTATGCGCCGTACTCTATAGGGAGTTCGGCTTCAGTCCACTCAGCGATAAAGTCAGCCAAAACTTGCGACTTTATAGCTCGCCGGGGTTTGTAAGTTATATCGAATGGTAAGAGCTCAATGGCCCATTTTGCAATCCTTCCCGTTGCGTTGCGGTTATTTATAATGTCATTTAGGGGTACTTCGGAGGCCACTGTTATCAAACACTCTTGAAAGTAGTGTCGGAGCTTCCAGGATGCCATGAACACCACATACGCTATCTTTTGATAGTGCGGGTAACGGGACTTGCAGGGGTTTAAAACAGTGGATACGTAGTACACTGGTTTTTGAAGAGGGAATTTATGCCCTTCTGTCTCTCGTTCTACGACGAGCACCGCGCTTACTACTTGATGTGTTGTCGCGATGTATAACAACATAGGTTCGCCCAGGTTGGGCGCAGCCAGGACCGGATTCGTTGCCAATATGGCCTTTATTTCTTCGAGTCCAGCAGTGGCAGCATCCGTCCACTCGAAGTGTTCGGTGTGCCTGAGGAGGCGATAGAGGGGCAATGCCTTTTCTCCTAGGCGGGAGATAAAGCGGCTGAGAGCCGCCACGCATCCAGTCAATTTCTAGATCTGTTTGAGGTTTTTTGGAATATCCAGCTGTGATAGGGCTCGGATTTTGGCCGGATTTGCTTCAATTCCTCTACCGGATACAATGAAGCCCAAGAGCTTTCCGGCTGGTACGCCGAAAACGCATTTTTCCGGATTCAGCTTGATGTCATATGCTCGGAGGTTGTCGAATGTGACCCTCAAATCGTCTACTAGAGTTTCGACGTGTTTGGTTTTGACGACTACGTCGTCTACGTATGCCTCTATTGTTTTGCCGATCTGGGTAGCCAGACATGTCTGAATCATGCGCTGATATGTTGCGCCGGCGTTTTTAAGTCCGAAGGGCATCGTGTTGAAGCAAAATGGTCCATATGGAGTAATGAACGCCGTTGCGGCTTGATCCGCTTCTGCCATCTTGATTTGATGATAGTCGGAGTATGCGTCCAGGAAGCACAATGAATCGTGCCCTGCAGTGGCATCGATGATTTGGTCGATGCGGGGGAGGGGGAAGGGATCCTTTGGGCAGGCTTTATTTAGGTCTTTGAAATCGACACATAGGCGCCAGGATCTGTCCTTCTTTGGTACCATTACCAGGTTTGCTAGCCAATCCGGATGTTTGATGTCTCTGATGAATCCGGCTTCCAATAGTTTGGCTAGTTCTTCTCCCATTGCCTGTCTTTTGGGTTCGGAAAATCGTCGAAGAGCCTGTTTGACTGGCTTGAACCCTTTTAGGATGTTTAGGCTATGCTCTGCCAACCAGCGAGGGATTCCTGGCATATCTGAAGGATGCCAGGCGAAAATGTCCCAATTTTCCCGAAGGAATTCTCGCAGCGCGGCGTCTACATCAGGGTTCAACTGTGCCCCGATGGAGGCCGTCTTTGTCGGGTCCGTTGGGTGGACCTGGAATTTTATAATTTCGTCCGCTGGTTTAAAGGAGGTGGACTTGGATATCTTATCGAGTATCACGTCGTCTCTGTGCACCATAGCGCACAGCGCGGTGAGTTCCTCTGCCGCTAGGGCTTCGGATAGTGCCTCCAGGGCTAATGCGGCTGTTTTGTTTTCGGCGCGGAGTGCTATGTCCGGATCACTAACGAGAGTGATTATCCCGCCGGGCCCAGGCATTTTGAGCTTCATGTACCCGTAATGGGGTACGGCTTGGAAAATTGTGAACGCCTCTCGTCCTAATATAGCGTGGTATCCGCTGCTGAGCGGGGCCACTTGGAACATGATTTCTTCGGACCTGTAATTGTCTGGTGAGCCGAACACCACATCGAGTGTGATTTTTCCGGTGCAGCGTGCTTCTCAGCTAGGGATTATTCCTCTGAAGGTTGTGCTGCTTCGCTCAATGCGGCTCCAGTCTATTTCCATTTTTTGAAGAGTTTCCTCGTAAATGAGGTTCAATCCGCTGCCGCCATCCATGAGTACCTTGGTAAGTCGAAAGCCGTCCACTATTGGACTGAGGACCAATGCGGCTGGTGCTCGAGCTGTTCGGAATTTAGGTTCGTCGCTGGCGTTGAAGGTGATGACCGCGTCGCTCCATGGATTTGTTGTTGCTACTTGGTAGACTCCGGCAAGGCTGTGGATTGTTCGTTTCCGCATATTGTTTGATGCGAAAGTCTCGAAGACTGTTGATACCGTACCGGTATTGTTGGTGTGGTTTCGCGGGGCTAGAAGCTCCTCGCCACTTTTGGCCACCTGCCGTAATATCCAACATGCACGAAGGCTATGTGTTGGGGTGGCGCCCTTGGTACTGTGAATTATACAGGGTTTGCTGAGCCATCCCTCCAGTACGGTTCCGTTCCCTTTAAGGGGCTTCTGTTTTTTGGTTCTTGTACCTGGTGCCTGAGTGTAATGCACCCTTTTGTTGCGGACTCGGGCTATATTCGGGGCCGGATTATCCCAAAACCTATCTTCGGTTTTCCGGAAACTTTCTATGGCACAGTACTTTCGCACTATGGATGCCAAGTCGGCGAAACGTGTGATTTCACGATGGCTGACGACGTTCAAGATTCCCCTGTCCATGCAATTGTTGCAAAAGATCGAGATTGCGTTTTCCTCTCGGTAGTCCTTTATCCGGTCCATGACCAGGAGGAATCTGGCCCAGTAATGATGTACTGTTTCGGCTGGCTCTTGCCGGATTAGAGATAGATCGCATATATCTGGACGGGCGGGCCTAATTGAGTCCGGGACCCTGCCCATCTCGAGGCTCAAGGGCCGAGAAGTTTCCGAATTTGGAAGCTTGGAAAGTGGAACGTTGTCCAACGAGTCCGGTCCGATGCCTGACTTTATGTTCAGTGCTTGATCGGAATCCGCTCCTTCGCGGGAATCCGGCATGGAGGGTTCGGTAGCCCGGACACGACTGGTTTTCAATGTGGGAGAAGGATCGTCGCGATGTTCCTCTACCACCGTGACGTGGTGGGTAACCTGGGGAGAGTTAATCTCTCTCAGATTGGTTTTAAGCCCGATCCGATTGTAGTCTGTAGCGACTCCCAGGGCGGCGATCCGATCCAAGAGTTCGTTTACAGACGAGAGCTCTGCTGGATCTAACTGCTCGGTGAATTCCGAGTTGACGTGAAGATTGCTCTCGATGACACGAGAGGTCATCGTTGAAGCGGTGGCCGGACGGGCGGTCATAAGAAAACCTCCTAGCTGGATAGTTTGGCCGGCGGCCAAGGCTCCATCGGCGAAGATGCCGTCCTTGAAGACGGGAAGAGGCATCCTTCCTATCGGTGACGGCACAGAGGAACTCTCAATGAAAGCACCAATGTCGGTGTCAAAACCGGCGGATCTCGGGTAGGGGGTCCCGAACTGTGCGTCTAGGCGGATGGTAACAGGAGACAAGGGACACGATGTTTTACCCAGGTTCGGGCCCTCTTGATGGAGGTAAAACCCTACGTCCTGCTTGATTGATGTTGATATTGTGGATGTTTACAAGAGTGGATCTACCACGAGATCAAGGAGGCTAAACCCTAGAAGCTAGCCTATGGTATGATTGTAATGGTTGTTGTTGTTCTACGGGCTAGAGCCATCCGGTTTATATAGACACCGGAGAGGGCTAGGGTTACATAAAGTCGGTTACAATGGTAGGAGATCTACGTATCCGTATCGCCAAGCTTGCCTTCCACGCCAAGGAAAGTCCCATCCGGACACGGGACGAAGTCTTCAATCTTGTATCTTCATAGTCTTGGAGTCCGGTCGATGATGATAGTCTGGCCGATGATAGTTCGGCCGATAATGGTAGTCCGGCTATCCGGACACCGCCTAATCCGGGACTCCCTCACCCGTCATTGGGAATATAAAGCTTGAGGTTCCTTGTATTTCCTCTACCTCGAAGAAGAAAAAGAAGTCAGATTGTGTGCAAAGCGAGTTCAAGGGACAGGTTGACTATCATACTTCTGAAAGTGATTCCATGACATCTATTACTGGTAGCAATTCGGAGACATATAATAATGATGTCACAGCATTAGCTAGGGAAATTGAAGTCATCATGGACAAAGTTGTGGAATGTGGGGCACCCGAAGGAAGCGATGGGTACTACATGGCAACTAAATTGTTTGGGAGATCTATACATCGTTGCTTCTTTAATATCATGAAGACAAGTGAGGGCAGACTTGACTGGCTGAAGAGGCATTATGCAAACAGGAAAATGCATTAGAAGATATGTATCTCATGCGATGTAGCATTAATCTTTGGATCTGTTATTTTTCTTGAGCTTTGGACGTTCCTCTGTCTAGTGCGCTGACATTTGACCGGGGATGTTGATTTCTCTGTATCTTTGCATAATTTTGCATTGGTGCTACCTTAAAAATTGACCCTGTAATTTCTATTCATCTGTATTTTGTGGTCGCATTTAATTTCTCTGCTTCATGGTTTATTCCCATCTTCATGCATGGATATTGTCTTTCTACATCGCAAATTTTTAGATATGCACAGCAGATGAGAATGTGTCTTCAAGGCGTTGCAGAGATGGATGACATAAGTTGACTCGGATATTTGGATTTTGGACTAGCTCAACAAAGGTGAATTCAAAGGGGGGTTGCTGCCATGAGATATGGTGAAACATAGTACTTGGTTAGAAAGGAAGGGGAAACCATTATGTAAGGAACAGCGAGTCTTTGAGAACAGCGAGCGATGCAAAAGATGTTACTCCCTCCGATCCATAATTGTTGCTGATTTAGTACAACATTTTGTGTTGATTAAATCAGAGATAATTAATATGAATTGAAGGGAGTACAAGATTTTCATAATGATGGCCTTGCTTAGTTAGACAAGTACACGCCAAAGTTCCCTGCAAATATTTAGGACTGCCACTAACACTGCGGAAACAATCAGTTGCGCAACTTCAAGGGCTAGTGGACCGCGTTGCTAACTGCCTACCTCTATGGAAAGCGGCCATGCTACCCAAAAGTGGTCGATTACTGCTGGTTCAGTCCGTGCTCTCTGCTATACCGGTACACTCGATGCTAGCTTTGGACCTACCACCCAGGATTCTGCCGGTCCTTGTCAAAATCTGCAGAGGCTTTCTTTGGTGTGGAAAGAAGGACGCCCACGGTGGCAACTGCTCGGTAGCTTGGGACACGGTGTGTACACCCAAATGGGCAGGAGGATTGGGTTTGCCAAACTTGCACTGGTTGAACAAGGCACTTCAAGCACGATGGCCATGGCTACAGAAGGATGACAGGACAAGAGCTTGGGCAGAGTTCCCAATTAGGGTGGCGGTGGAATCACACGCGCTGGTGCAAGCGGCTGCGAGGACAGTGATTGGAGATGGGCTAGCCACATTATTCTGGGAGGATAGGTGGATCGACGGGTCTAGGATCATTGACCTTGCTCCGGCAATATATGACAGAGTACCGAAGAGAACCAGGCAATTAGGATTGGTCTCGAAGGCAATAATGGACAACCAATGGGCACTGGATATTGGACCGGATCTTCATGTAGAAGAATTGGAGCGGTTCATCAACTTATGGCCAACGATCTCCACAACACAATTAACAGAAGGGGTGGATGATCTGGTCAAGTGGTCGTGGGAAATAGATGGAAGATACTCGGTCTGATCGGCATATCAAGCTAGATTTGCAGCGAGAGAGACATCCGCAACAGATGCATTTACTGGGATTCCAAAGCGCCTTTGAGGTGCCGCTTTTTTGCCTGGTTAGCAATCAAGAACAGGTGCTGGACGTCGGATAGACTCGCATGCCGAGGGCTGCCACATTAGGACACATGTCCCCTGTGCAATCAAGAGGACGAAACGATCAAGCACCTCATGTTGGAATGTTCCTTGGCAAAGCAAGTGTGGTTTGAGATGGGGCGATTGACGGAAATAGCAGCCTTCAAGCCTCGACAGGATGAAACTATAGAGGCGTGGTGCTCAAGACAGGAGGCGTGTGCGGCAAGACCAAAAGCAAGGAGAGCCCAATGTCTACTTGGGATGTGGATGATATGGAAACATCGAAATGATGTTGTTTTCAACGCTGCCACGCTTTCGGCTACGCAAATCATCGGTAAAATGAAGGAAGAGGCCAAGATATGGGACCAAGTGGGCTTGTTTAGAGGACAGCCAAGAGGGGCGGAGGAAACACAAGTGGTGTGGGGTTTAAGTGAGTAGTTTTAATAGGGTTTTGGGTAGTGTGGGTTGAAAATCCACATGTAAATACGCAATGTAAATACGACTTCGGGAGCTCCTCCTCCCCTTTTTTCTATAATGAATGATACGCATGCTTGTGCGTATTAAAAAAAATTAGTTAAGAGGCACTAGGTAATGATTGGTGCTCCTCAATCTCTGAGTCAATTTCAGAGTGGCTTCACAACTATTCAACCAGAAGTTAAACAGTTCATAGCCATGCACGACTCTTGCCTCATTTTAACAATTGCATTGCTGCGAATAGCGTGTTGAATGGCATGGACATCCGACGAACAATGCGGCAGACAGGTGTGAGTTTCACATGAGATTTCAGCTTACAGTAGCTGGACGGCCTAGATCCCCACATTAGACAAAGATACATTAAGTATCAAGGAGAATCTCCACATGCCCAAGTCTCTAATCTACTTGTGATCTACTTCCTCCGTTCTTGAAAGAATGTACTCCACATGATGTTGTTTTTTTTTCTTTCTGGGCTTGTTGAGTTGTGCCCTCAGCAGAACCTATGTACTTTGTCGTGAGACTTGGGTGTGTGTGGATTTGTGTGGGTTTGTATGCTCTGTGGCGGTTTGCTTTATTTATAAAGCGGGGCGAAAGCCTTTTTCGGTAAAGAATGTACTTCTAACTTTGTTGAAAAATAAAAAAATATGTTAGACATATTTATACAATAATATATTAATATTTATGCCATCAAATTGGTAGCACTAGATTCATGATAAAATATATTTTCATCATATACCTATTTGGTTTCACAAGCATTGATATATTTTTACACAAACTCGGTCAAACTTTGAGAAAGTTTGACCCTCCAACAAAGTTAAAAGTAAATTCTTTCAAAGAGGGAGGGAGTACACTAAACGTTTAGATCTTATATTTCTTTACAGAGAGGTGCAAGCTTTACTCCTGTTAGGAAGTCAATCATAATAATTCATCTTTTTAGTGATCTAAACATTCTTATTATAATTTTTATGAAGGGAGTACAAGCTTTACTGCTATTGGGAAGTCAATCATGATAATTCATCTTAGCGAAGTATGTTGACAATTAACTAGCCACTTGAGACTCGTTACAAAACAAATTATATTCCCCCTGTCACATAATATAAGAACGTTTTTACACTAGTGTACTGTCAAAAACACTCCTGTCCCACAATATAAGAACGTTTTTTTACACTGTCAAAAACACACTTATATCTAGGGACGGAGGGAGTAGTTGGCATCATGGAACAGAAAGAACACACTAAGCAGTGAACTGCTTAACATACGAACTTTAGACAATGGGGCAAAGAAGAAATTTTGGAGGGGTTCACTTTCATTTCTAACAGTTATTATGTACAAAATTCTATAACAGTGTTTGAGGATATGTACAATTCACGAGGAATAGCTCTGCCACCAAAATTCTCGATCCTATGAAACACATGTAAATAAAGTTAAGAAAAAGGCAAGTCTCGACTAACTCAGTCAATGTGTCATGTAAGTTCTTGTTCCTCTATGTGAGTAACCAACAAACTCTTCCTAACACGTGCTGGAAAACCTCAGCCATTGTCCTTTTAGTTGCCAAACCTCTTGGCAATTATGGGTCGGACGTCATCAGCAACAGCAAGCGTATCCAGGAATGGAATCAGCTGAGGTAACCCCTCATCAAAGGGGTTGTTATACCAGCTCTCTATGGGTATACCATTATTCACTTGCAACTGGAAAACCTGTATACACGACACAAAATAAGTACCATAAGAAACGGATAGCTAAAGTACAAGACTCCAAACGGAAATGTTGGTTAAGGACACTTTGGAAGATTTAATCCTACTATGGAAGTACTGAGTGAGAGAGGTGCTGAAAATTAATCGTAGCAATTTACCTGCGGAGTGTTGTCAATTATGGCAACCTTTGCAAGGTCAACTCCAATAACAGTCAGATCTTTTGTGTAGCCATTTTCCGTAAATACACATGACTCACGGAAAAAACGCTTCAAGAACAATGTGTTCTCTGGATCGAGCCTGTCAAGCAGCTGGTCTGCATAAACACTTTGGCTTGCTGTGAATATAACAACGTCAAACATCTCAGCCATCTTCTGGAGGAACATATGCAAATGTGGTCTCTTCCTCACATACACCAGATGTTCTTTCATACCAAAGGACACTGGAAAAGAAAAATCTGCATCATCACAGTGCTCCATAGTTGAATGAACAAGGGTTTCTGCACAGGAAGAATCAATACATTATTCTCAATGGCAAGCAACAAGTTACCAAAGAAAGCAAGTATTTTCATGCTAGCAACGTACCATCCAAATCAAGCACAAGAGTGACCTTCCTGGCCCCTTGCTCTTTAGATACACAAGTAGCATTTGAGCTCAACTCGGTATAATCAATAAGATTAGGTAAATCCTCCTCATCCATATATGGATTAAGCCACTCTAAAACCTCAGAATGGCTAAAGCACTCCCCACCCGAGTTATTAAAGCACATATCCCCTGGTGATGGGCATGGTTCATTGCCAATGCCACCTTCCACGGTGCTCTCATTAAGTGGAAATACTCCGCATATGCCACTCATGTCTATCAATGAATCAATGGGTACAAATTCATCACAAAATGTACTGTAACTAGCCAGGAGACCAGTTGGAACATCAAATAAGAAAGGAAAAGCATCATCAGGATTATAAATATCCAACAGGCTGCAATCCGGGTTTGAGCCCAGGCTTTTCTCATGATCATTGACAGCACAGATATCTTGTGCTGCAGAATTTACATCTTCATCTGCAAACTCTGCAATGCAAAATTGTAAATGAATATACATGTGCACAGGTTAAACCTTGCTTGTGAGCATATCAAATGTGCTCTCTAAAACATTGAATGTAGCGGCTGTGTATTTTTATACGTGCAGACAAATAGACATTGGCCATGAACAAAACTTATCACCTAAACTAGCCAGATTAGTTACAGAAACTGCCCGAGGGGTAAGGAGTACTTGTACCTTTATCACAGGTGTTCACTACATTTGACTGAGATTTGCCGTCATCATTATTCGATAAGGAATCAGGCTCCAAATTTGGTGGAACAACAGTTTCAGATATTAAATCCTGCATATCAATAGGATAATCTTAGGCTGCAGAGGTTCTTCCAAAAAAAATGACAATAGTGATGCTGATATATAATGCTGGGATTTCAGAAAGAAATTGAGCATGAGACATGACCAAAAAAAGCAACAAAGCAAACCACTACCGACCTTAAGATGCTACATCAAAGTTCAGATCCTAATATAGCAAATATCAAACAATGGTGACATTCTAGAGCCTTTACAAGATATTTGAGGCATTTAAGCATTTAATCATTTAATCTGAACAAGTTGATGTAGAAGGTGAAATGGCAATAGGCAACAGGTAAATTCCATCATCAAAAGTTCTAGTTAGAAATTGCACCCTTTTTCGCTTGTCATCGAAATCAGCAATGATAACTTGCTGAAAGCAATCATCCGAACATATTAACAAGAAAACCAAAAAGAAATCTAAACGTCCAATTAATGTTGTCAGGCAATCATCAATTGGGATGTAAGCAAGCTAACATCAAAAGAACATTCAACTTGACCAAGTACAGAACAGTAGTCTAAGTGGTAATGTTACAAACAATGGAAGCAATGTGATGATTTGGCAGTTGAAATACAAGAAGCCACTAGATATTTGTATTGAAATCAAAATGATTAACCACAAGGATAAGTGCACAATATTTTATCACTGAGTCAAGTTTTGAGATCAGATGATGTTGCAATACCTTCAGCAGAGCAACGGATGTTACTCCAAGTACAGCATGCAAGCCAGAAAATTCTGTAACCCTACTATGCTGGCCAGCTAGTTGAGTTGTCGACTCAGGCTCTGAAAAAAGAGAGATCATCAATCCATATAAAATATACACAGGTACACTAACCTTGAATTATCAACCATGCGCAGTGTATTGCTCTACTTCGTTTAAAAATATTATGTGTAAAAGTAAACAAATCAATGGTAAGACACAACCAACTAATCTAGCTATCTACTATATGTTTACAGATAATACTCCTTCCATTTCTGAAAGATTGAAACCAATATCTTTCCCCCACACTTGTCAACCTGCTAATCTCAAGGCAAATTTCCCCCAAATACCCCTATTAATTTTGCTCCATGTTATAAATTCACAGTCGTGCTTATAATATTGGTAGAGCGTTTTATGGTTCAACTCTACTGAAGCCATATCTTGGTATGTCTGATTTGGTCATACAGTGCCAAGTATTTAGAAACAGGACTAGGAGTATCTCCTGAATATACTGCTAAGGACATACTCCCTTCGTTCCAAAATAGATGACCCAACTTTATACTAGCTTTAGTACAAAGTTGGGTCATCTATTTTGGAACGGAGGGAGTACATAGTTGTCAGAATTCCAGTCAAGGGTACACATTCATCACCAGCATAGATAACCAAGAATGGACATTGGAGCTAACTTGGAAGGTATTTTCTATTTGAAACATAGGGAAATATCTATGTTCAATATAATTTATTCATAAGAGAACAAGACACCTATGCAGTCACCTCTTCCCTTAAAAGAGCAACCATGTAGTCACTTACCATCCTGAGGGTCCTTGTAAGACGAGTTCAACACAAATGCCTGCTCGAACTCATCAACTTGAAAATTTGAAATTTTCATCGATTTCATGGATTTGGTGTCAAATTCATTCCCGAAAATGTCATCATCAAACTTCCTCTTCATTCTCAGTGCTGGCATCTTGATCAGCAGTTCAGAGTGCCAAAGCTGTCTGCACATCCATAACAGAAGTAAAAAAATATGACTTTAAAAAAGAAAGAGAACAGTGAGGCCCAACATTCACAGATATACAAGGAAACAAAACCATAATAGTTTAATGAATACATGACATGCCAACATTTTTACCTACCCTGTCGGGTTACTAGTGAAAAAGGAAAAGAAAAAAAAATACTTCTGCCTATCCTTATTCAGCATGGACTACCGAGTGTATAATGTGTATTGATATTAAACGAAACCCTAAACCCATGGTATTTTGCAGAATAAAGAAAGAAACATCATCATGCTTCTGTGACATACACACCAAAAGCGAACAGACCTGGTTAGTGACTACACTAAGATGGCGTGTAGGTCTGATGTTACTTGAAAGTTTTCAAACTATGCATGGGCAGCAATAGTATTCATCTCTTAGTGACCCAAGCAGCACAGACATGGCACGGTGTCTACTTGTGAGCTAATATTGTGTACCACTCCAATTCTCCTTACTTACCCTCCTAGCACATACAAATAGAGCAATGCCAACAATATGTGCGCAACAAACAGGTTTAACATAAAAAGCGTCCTATGGGTCCAATTGTTGTCACAATTTTCAGTGAAAACATACAAGACTACCAAAAGATGAATGCACATTGCAATTTTTCCCACGCCTTTAAACCTTCAGCATTGTGCAACATTGCTTGTGCCAATTCTGGACAGGGTCGATAATATAACCCAAACCCCAAAAGTCCTGCTTTTGAGCAAGAGTCTAGCTGTTTCACACAGTTTGCGCTCTTAATCACATGTTTCCGCAACTGCTACTTTATTTACACAAAAGTGGTATCCTTTTACCAGCAAAGCAGGAGGGAACCGGCAGAAACCGTTAGACTGGTTAAGTTAGTGTAGTTTATTTCTTCATTTGCACAAGCAAACACACAAACCTAGAAGTCCTGCTTTGGACAGGGTCGATAATATAACCCAAACCCCAAAAGTCCTGCTTTTGAGCAAGAGTCTTGCTGTTTCACACAGTTTGCACTCTTAATCACATGTTTCCGCAACTGCAACTTTATTTACACAAAAGTGGTATCCTTTTACCAGCAAAGCAGGAGGGAACCGGCAGAAACCGTTAGACTGGTTATGTTAGTGTAGTTTATTTCTTCATTTGCACGAGCAAACACACAAACCTACAAGTATAACGTACTTGTGTTCTAGTATTAATTACTAACGTTGAGAAGCATCAAAGGTTAGCAAAAAATTTGCATGTAAGCTGCAAGCTAGAGTAAGAGATTTCAGGACAAAATCATCTGCGTTGCCAACATACTACAGCAAAAGAATTACTTTTGGAGCTAGGTCAACAGCAAAAGCCTCTAACAAAATAACAAAGGGCATCCAATACCTAAGTTCTGTTTTAGACAGAAGGCTTGAAATGAATCTGACTTTGAATTGATAAAAGCCATAGCCGGTCAAGGAGTACAACGCGGATCTACAAAGGTAGCAAAACATCTAGGTTAAGCAACGACAAGGTATAAGATGGCGTAAACTAAAACGAGAGCCCAAACCCTAGAGGAGAAGAACAAGTAAATTTAGACGGAGGGGAATATTTCCATTAAAATTGTTTCCTTGACTGGAGGGATGCTCCCATTAGATTCTCTAAAACCCACTACTCCAATTGAAGGGAGTACCAAAAGTGAGATTACAACAAACAAACCGTACAATAACTCACTCAGATCGCCGCTGTGCACTAGAACCCCACAAACTGTCTAGTCGAATTAGAGATTTAGCTAGAAATTACACGCCGGGTGCGATTCCGACAGAAGGAACTAACAAAGTAGCGAAAGCAAAGCAGCAGAGTCCAACCCGGCGGAAGAAAAACAGAAATCCCCAACTAGAAGGAAGATGGAAGGATTTCGCCAACTCTCAGAATCTAGCAAGTGCGGAAGAATCAAAATCCCGCGTGTTTCTAGCCGGATTTAGAACCCGGCGCTTCAAACTCCCCGACTTATTTCCCGACA
>NC_057801.1:448419055-448438331 GCF_018294505.1 Triticum aestivum
CTACTGCCAGTCGCTGACATCCATCCATAACCGAGGCGGGCCGAATCCAGGAGAGGAATTCCGCAGAGCTTACCGAGACGGGACGATGCTGCCGCGGGTAGCTCCGGCGCGTCCTCTCTCTCTCCCTCTCTCTCGGCCTCTCCCGGAGGCGGACGGAGGGAGGAGAGAGGAGGGGGAGGAAAGCCGGTGCGCGCAGGCAGAGAGGAGGGGAAGACGCACCGGAATCACAAGAAGGGGAGAGAGGAGAATTATGAGGGCTCGGTCTCCGATTTGGTATAGCCCGTCTCCACTCGTCTTCGACGGGTTCACTGACCGGTGGGCCGCGTACGCGGCCCGGGCCCACATGTCATGCCGCCAGAGACAGCTGTGGCCGGCCGTGTCGAGCCTCCCGAATTGATCGCCTTCGTACGCGCCACAGCTCGCCACCCGCGACGCTTTGCTTTAAGTCACTGACGCGCGGGGCTGGGAAGATGTTGGTACGGGGTGTCAGTGAGGGGGAAGCTGTGCCTGAGATGTGCGGGTGGGATTACGGCGGTCTGAGAGGGCTTGCCGCTTGGAGTAGGCTTGTCAGGGCCGACATGTCATAGGGAGGGTTGCGTGTCGGGGTTGGTGAGGAAGGGTCAAAGCCCGGAGGGCACGCGGACGGAGCGGATGGAGGGCCGGGGGCGGAGAGGGGGGATCCCAGCCGTTGGGTGCCCGGGTGACTGCGGTCTGAGTCATCCTTCGTCTCGCCCATCACCTCACCGGCGAGGAAAGATAGGCGGTGCGCTGCGCCCTGTGCCCCTGTCGCACTCGCACGCGCGCGCACCCGACCCGCCATTCCGAATGTTTCCCGCCCCGTCGTGAAAACGCCCAGAACTGAATGGGTTGCGCTATGGGCGTGTTTGCTTCATGGCTAACTTTGCCAACGATTAAGCTTAGACTACGTTGCACGGATACTTGGATACGTATCAGATACGTGATACGGTGATACGTCCCATATGTTAATTTTTTGAAAACATAGATACGGGGATACGTTTATACATAGGCAGTGGCGGACCTAGAAATAAAATAGAGGGTGTGCACACTTTAAAAAATTTAAAGTTTGTTTCAATTCACTTGCATGGGCTTTAAAAATAAGCAAATGTTTACATGGTAAAAAAATGTTTTCCAAAAATCTGGGTGTGCCACGGCACACCTGGCACACCCCCTGGGTACGCCACTGTACATAGGTATTGCATATATTAATTATTAAAAATATTGAAAACAAAATAGAGCTTCTAGGTTAAAGCATGCCTGGTTAGGATCATTCCCTTTATTTTCTTGCACTTGGTCACTTCCATTAATTGGCAGTGGGATTTTCCTGGGTTTGTTGTTCCAATCAGTGCATCGACTCTCTCTTGCTCACCTTTCAATTGAACAAAAATATTGACAGTCATGGTTTGGCATGAGCTCACGCCCATGTTGGGTATCTTCAAAAGGTGTGAACACGTCCAAAGTAAGGTTTTAGGTATCAAAAAGTATCGTAGAAGTATCCTAGGAGTATCAAATATTATTTTCTTTTTTAAAAATCAAAAAATCAAGGGATACTTATGGGATATGTATCAGGCCATATCGGGGTAGTATCCGAGTATCGGGGCAGTATCCGGCTGGATACACGCGCTTTCTAAAGTATCTGCGCAACATGGAGCTTAGAGCATCTATAGTTTTGCAAATCCGGCTCTTATGTCTGCGGGCAGTGACCGAACACTTCTCAAATTAACACAACTACATCCAGGCATCTCATATTAGATTCTCAAATTCATACAAAAGCATGCAAACTAAATAACCTACATACTACGTAGAGATCTAGTTACTCCTCATCAGAGATGTTGACTATCTCCGTGCCTGGCTCTGGCAGCATGGGCGGACGCTGCAGCTTTCGAGCCTTCGGCTGCTCCGCTCCGGCCTCCTCTGTCTCTATCTCCACGTCGAGTTAGGCGAAGAGCGCGTCAGATGCTGCCTGCTTCTTCCGAAGGAACTACCGGTTGGCCTCCAAGTACACCTCATTCTGGATGGACTCCATGATGGCATGCTGCTCCGCCAGCTCCGCGGCTTGGGCAACGGGGAACTCCGCCTCCGCCTCCGCCATGTTGAAGCCCTGCTCGGGCAGCTCCGCCTCGTCCTCCCCCAAACCCACCTCCTCCATCGGCTTCGGCATCGGCTCTCCCTCCTCCTCCTCCGGTTGTTACTCCTCGTCCTCTTCTGGCTCCGGCGAGTTCGGAGGCAGTCGGCGGTGCTGCGGGCAGTGCGCCTTGCCTGGACCTCCTCCGCAATCTGCCTCCGGCGCTCGGGTGTGAGCATAGCGTACGTGATGATCAGCCGCCAGACCATGGCAATGCCGGAGAGCGTGGGAGAGTGGGCAGACGGGCTCGGGTGGCGGCGCAGAGACGTGGGAGGTGGATGGGCTAGGGTTGGGGGACGTCGCCCGGCTTACATAGTCGGATTTGGCCTGAGACGATGAGATGTAGCGGCGCTACGTAGCGTTCCCACTGTGGCTATAGAGGAGACATCCGTCGGACCGCCGGGTTTCCGGACGAGTCCGTATGGGACCCCATCGTCAGTCCTACATGGTGTCGGTCAATCCTACATGGTATCCGCCCTATATTTGGGCTCGATATGAGGAGTGTCGGTCAGTCCGGGCATTTGAGGCTCGTTTGAGGCGTTCGTCTGGGTCGAAAAATCGTGACCAGTCGATGATCAGGCAGGCCGTCCGGATATTTGAAGAGGGTTTGGGGCGCTCGGTTGTATATGCTCTTAGGTAAAGTGTGGCTGTCACAAATAGTGTGGCTAATAAAATGGCCACCGTAAGTGTGGCAAGATTTGGCAAAAGTGAAAGTGCGTTATATCGACTAGAGGGGGGGTGAATAGGCGATTTTTATGAATTCTTCACTGAGGAATTTGCTGGTGAGGAAATTCCTTAACGACGAACTACTAGCAGTGGAATAAGTACTCAGAAGTAAACATAACAGGATACAGACATAGTCATCATGATGAAATGAAGACAAGCATAGAGTACAGAAAGCGTAAACACAGGATAACACAAGATGAAGACAAACAGACTGAAGAAATTGAACTGAGGAAATCAAGAAAGTCTTCAGTCAAAGTCTTCAAACACAGATATGAATAATCACTCAACACAGTAATGAGGAAATGAAAGAGTTGAGGAAATAGAACCAGATAGGTTGGTGAAGACAATGATTTGGTAGACCAGTTCCAACTGTTGTCTCAGTTGTACGTCTGGTTGAAGCGGCTGAGTATTTAAACTCGAGGACACGCAGTCCCGGACACCCAGTCGCTGAGCACGCAGCTCAGGACACCAAGTCCTCACCGTATTCTCCTTGAACTAAGGTCACACATACCTCGTCCAATCACTCGTGGTAAGTCTTCAGGCGACTTCCAAACCTTCACAGACTCGGTCACTCAGCGATCCACAATTCCTCTTGGATGCTCTAGACCATGACGCCTAACCGTCTGGAAGAAGCACAGTCTTCAAAGGTAACAAGCGTCGGATCCACGCGGGATTAATCTCTTCAGTGATGCTCAATCACTTTGGGGTTTGTAGGTGTTTGGGGTTGGGGTTTTTCCTCACTCAATGATTTTCGCTCAAAGTCCTCGGAGGATGGGTTGCTCTCAATTGACAAGTGTCAGTTTCTCTCGGAGCAGCCAACCAACTAGTGGTTGTAGGGGGCGGCTATTTATACCCTAGGGAGCAGCCCGACATGATAAGACATAAATGTCCTTGTCTGATATGACCGTTAGGTGGATAAGATATTTTGGGACAGCTGGCGCGTAGCACAGCAACGGTCGGAAATTTGACTATCAAATTCCTCAGGGCTATCATGATCCTCACTGTGTAGGCAATCCGCACTGGCGAATTCCTAACTCCTCAGTCAGAACAAATTCCTCAGCGACCAGAAGAACTTCGTCTCTGTCACTGAAGAAAGTGACTGAACTGTATGAGATTTCCAAAGGCTTCACTCGAACGGTTTGGTAGGTTTAGGATTTTGAGTTGAGCATCACTTGGAAATTTTTCCTTAGTATTTCCTCGACCCCCTTTAACAGTACGGTGTTTCCTATGACTCAAGAAAGAGAAAAACAAAACTATGAAAATGGAAGTCTTCAAGCTTCATATTCCTCGCATGAATATCAAGTCTTCACGGTAACACCAATTTCTTCACTTTCAAAGTCTTCATGAAAGTCTTCAGAAATACCAAAATCTTCAGTCGAAGATATTCATTTTTAGGGTTCGACTTTCCCTGTAAATATCAAACTCCTCATAGACTTATAGACCTGTGTACACTCACAAACGCATTAGTCCCTTAACCCATAAGTCGTCAATACACCAAAATCACTAAGGGACACTAGATGCACTTACAATCTCCCCTTTTTGGTGATTGATGACAATATAGGTTAAGTTTTCAATGGGGATAAACATGTGAAGTGTAAGTACTAATGTTGAGGAATTTGATTGCAAGATATAGAAGAACTCCCCCTGAAGATGTGCATAGTGAGGAATTTTCTTTTGAAGCAATACACACTTGAAGAGTTGAAACATGGAGATCTCCCCCTATATCTTGTAATTCATACACGCATTTGACATATGATATGAAGAATTTGAAATGCATGATGAAATATGGTGCCTGATGAAATTCAGCATGCGTGCAGTAACATTAATGAGGAACAAGCATGCAGAATAACATATCGAGAGTATCAAAGCACAGTGCATCAAAAGTATCAGGGCACCATCGGGTTTAAGATTACAACTCGATCCAATAAAGTTTTAGAAGAACGAGAGTTGTAACTTAACAAAAAACGCCCATATAATAGACCCGCTTGAAGACTAACTCAAATTTCTCCCCCTTTGTCATCGAATGACCAAAAGGATCGAAACTGAGGACTAACGCCCCTGAATAATATCAAGTTGATGGAGGAGTGCCAGCGTTGTTGGGGTCGGTTGTTGTAGTAGGGCCTGCCACAGTGTCGTCCAAATCTTCATTTTCATCAGTCTCGCATGATGAAGAATAGGAGATGGCCACCAAGGAAGGGACTTTGACCTTCTTGAACTTCTTCGGTGGAGGTGCAGACCAGTCAAATTCTTCCTTGAGTCCCATATTCTTCAGATCTACAACGCTGTAGACATGAGATAGAACAACCCAGGTACGGGTGAAGGTTTCATGGAGGTAGTATTGGTTTTTCTTCACTGCATTGTGTGTTGAGGTCATTTGTGAAGAATTGAACCAAACTGACGCTTGACCCATTTATGATTACGATCAACCTTTTGATGAAGACTAAGGAGTAACTCACGATCAGTCATCACCCTGGGAGCTGTGGCTTGAGGATTTTGCTTGGCGGCAGAGTCATGTGTGGCAGAGTCATCATTGGTGGAGTAGGATGCAGCCTTGCGAAATTGACCATCCAATGGACGAATGCCTTCATCTATCACAGCATATGCCTTGCCTTTGTCATCAGCTGAGGAATATGTCCGTTTGAGGACTTCAATGGGAGGCAAGTAGCTGCCATGGTTCAAAGTGTCAGCTTTGTAATTTAGTGAAGCCCTTGTCCTGATGAATCTCATAATCCATGGTGCATAAGGCTTCAGCTCAAATGGTGACATAGCAATATTCGCCAGAGTCCTCATGAAGAAATCATGGAAGTTGATGGGAACGCCATGAATGATATGGAAAAGCATGTTCTTCATGATGCCAATGACCTCTTCATCATTTGAGTCGTGGCCTTTGATAGGACTCATTGTCTTTGATAGAATGCGATAGACAGTCCGGGGCACATATAGTAATTCCTTGACGAGGAATTTGGTTCGAGGAGCCTGCCCTGGCTTCAAAGGCTTCATCCGCACTTGCATGAAATGATTTGAAAGTTCAGGTTCACTGTATACATAACGAGCACCGTCAAGGGGAGGACTGAGTGGGAGGGCACGAAGCAATTCAGTTGCTGGTGCCTTGTAGTGAGTATTTTCAGACATCCAGTCCAACACCCATGAATTCACATCTTCAGAGTTCCCTGTGATGTGCAATGTTGCATAGAATTGAAGAATGAGTTCTTCATTCCAGTCACAGATGTTAGTGCAGAAATTTAGCAATCCAGCATCGTGAAGGACACTGAGGACTGGCTCGAAGCACGGTAGAGACTCCATGTCTACATGAGGAATGTGTTCATGATTGAAGACTTTGTCTTTGTTGAACAGTACTGAGGAATAGAAATTTGCTTGACTAGCAGTCCAGAAACACCTCTTCCTTATGCGAGCAGAGTCATAGGGGTTATAGTCAGTGAAGAACACATGCTCGCTGAAGAAATCTTCAGCCTTGAACTTTTGCTTCTTTGAGAATGGATCCGTTGGCTTGGGCACTGGAGTGTCAGTGAGTTGCATCACAACTTCAGGAATCGCAATCTCGGGTTCTTCAGGCTAAGGAATTTCTGGTTCCTCTTCAGTGGCAGGCTGCGTGTTCAAGGGTTCAACAACAGCAGCTTCTTCAGCACTAGCGGTTGGAATGTCTTCTTGCATAGACGAGGTGGGATGAGTTTCTTCAGAGCCCATTTGAACAGTTGGTGTAGGGGACTGAGGTATTTGTTGAAGTGGGGTGAAGAGTGGAGTATTGGGGTGCTGACTTTCCCAAAAGTCATCATTCATCACATGCGTTGTGCAGCCAATGTCCACGTCTTCATCTTCAATTTCTTCAACGCTAGCCTCTTCAGCTGTGAATTGAGGCATTGGCGAGGAAGCAACAGTCGTTGAAGGGATCACATCCACTTCAAATTCTTCATCAACCTGCTCTGATGAAGCAGCAGATTGAGGTTCTTCAGTAGATCCGCTTGGGATCACATATTCCTCACCAAAAGGAACAAGGTCCTTTGATGACACGGTGGAAATTGGAACGACATCAATTGGATTCTCAATAGAACTTGTCAGAGGCTTCATCTTCTTTGGAGCTGAAGATTCTGAAGCACTGGATGCTTTCCTTTTCTTCACTGCAGCTCGCTCTGCAGCCTTGGTCTTCTTCACATCGAATGCACATGGAATAATTGGAGTTGGTGTAGGCGCAGATGGAACTGAGGTTTCTATTTGAATTTCCTCAGGCGCAACTGATGCAGTTGCCCTGACGTTTTCAGTTTCTTCAGGTGCACCACTAGTGGATGCCCAGACAATTTCTTCGGCGGCTGGAATGGAGTCATCAGCCCTGGAACTAGCATTTTCTTCAGTAGCCTGAATGTCATCAGTGGTGCTGGCATGTTCTTCAGTTGGCTGAGCAGACGCTTCAGCATGAGGAATTTCTTGTTGCGATGGTGAAAGGACCAGGATGTCGCCTAGAGGGGGGGTGAATAGGCATTTTAAAATCTTTTACGGATTTGGCTATATCCTAATGCGGAAATAAACTAAGCGGATACTTTTCAATCACAAATCCTAAATATACTAGGCTCACTAAGTGCACCAACAACTTAGCATAAACAAGATGGGAACAACGAGGATATGAGTAAGCACAAGTAAGTCACACAAACTTACTCAATGTATATCACGAGATATGGAAATGAATAATACACACAACCACAAGTAAGCAATACAAGCTTACACAAATTGTATCACAATATATGGGATTGAATGATACAAGAAAACTCAAGTAAGTTACACAAACTTACTTGAGCAATATCGCAATATATGGAAGTGTATGACGCAAGTTAGCAATTCACACTAATCACAAAGTATATCAATAGTAGCAAGTATGAATTGTGGAATATGAAGTGTAGGCCTAAATAATCTTTACAAGGAAATGGCCAACACAATATAATGAACCACCACAATATAATGAGGACAATAAGATATAGTGAATGCACGGTCAAATGACCAAAGTAAACCACAAGTAAGGAGTTAGGGTTAGGGATAACCAAAGTCACGGAGACGAGGATGTATCCCGATGATCACTTCCTTGGAGGGAAGCTAGTCACTGTTAGAGAGGTGGATGTTACCACGAAGGCACACCAACGCCACGAAGGCTCACCCTATTCTCCTTGAGATATCACCACGAAGGCGATTCCCAACCACTAGTGGTAGACCTTGAGGCGGCCTCCAAACCTTCACAAACTTTCCGGGGGACAAATCACAAGTTGATTCCTCACCGGAGCACTCCTACCGCCTAGGAGTCTCCAACCTCCAAGAGTAACAAGATCAAGGGGGAAATGCTCAAGACTTGCTCAAATCACAAATTGCTTTGGTCAAAAGAGAGAGGAGGAGTGGTTGTATGCTTGGATGAAATCTCTCTCAAGAACTCTCACAAATCTCTTCGGGGTGTAGCACGAGAAGGCTCAAATCCCTCTCTCTCAAATCCCACCAAAAGCAACTAATGCTATGGAGGGATGGGAGATGAGAGGAACAATGGAGGAGGTCAACCAATGAACCCTAGATCCATGGGATAGTTTCCCCCCAAATGGATTGGAGTTTTGAGGCTTGGGGGGTGAGGATAGAGCTCAAAAGAATGGGGAAATCTCAGATGCAAAAACTCTAGCTCAATGGGGAAGAAGGGTGCCTTATATAGTGCCCCACCAAATCTGCCCGTTACGCACAGAAAAACGCAGCCCGGAACTTCTGGGCAAGCCCGGAACTTCCGGGCCCCCTATTGAACACATATGTGCAAACTCTCTGGTTAACCCGGAACTTTCCCCGGAACTTGCCCGGAAGTTCTGGCCCCCGGAACTTCCGGGCTGCCCGGAACTTCCGTCCCCGCAGAAAACAACCAACATACCGAAAGTAAAACATGCATAACTTTTTCATACGAACTCCGATTTTGATGATCTTGGGCTCATTTTGAAGCTACGGAAAAACCCCAGGTCCTCACATAGAGAACCAACCAAGATCAACCAAAATTGAGGATGCCAAATATGCAAAGGTGTTATGATATATTTGGGAAACCTATTTGGCTTTGGATTTTGTTTGGTATATAGGATAGGAGTGGATTTGTGTAAAGAAGATGTTGACTTGAGCAAATCCATCACTATAACACCCACGATGCGGCTATATCTCCCACGTGTCGAAGCACGACTTAGAGGCATAACCGCATTGTGGTTTTGTCGCAAGAAGGGTCATCTTCACACAATCCCATGTAATGAACAAGAATGGGATAAAGAGTTGGCTTACAGTCGCCACTTCACACAAGTACTTAGATAAATCATACATCATTCAGAGTACACACATAGTCCGACTACGGACGAAGCCAAAAAAAAAGAAGATAACCCAACTGCTAGATCCCCGATCGTCCCAACTGGGCTCCACTACTGATCAACATGAAACGAAACATTAGCAACACTAAGATCTTCGATGAGCTCCCATTTGAGCTCGGTTGCATCACCTGCACTGGTATCATCGGCACCTGCAACTGTTGGTAGTATCTGGTGAGTCACGAGGACTCAGCAATCTCAAAACCCGCGAGATCAAGACTATTTAAGCTTATGGGTAGGAAATGGTAATGAGGTGGAGTAGCAGCAAGCACTAAGCATATATGGTGGCTAACATATGCAAATAAGAGCGAGAAGAGAGCAAATGGAATGGTCGTGAAGCTAGCAATGATCAAGAAGTGATCCCGAACTCCTACTTACGTCAAACATAACCCAAAACCGTGTTCACTTCCCGGACTCCGCCGAAAAGAGACCATCACGACTACACACGCAGTTGATGCATTTTAAATCAGATCTGGTGTCAAGTTCTCTACAACCGGACATTAACAAATTCCCATCTGCCTATAACCGCAGGCACGGCTTTCGAAAGATTATACCCTGCAGGGGTGTCCCAACTTAGCCCATCACAAGCTCTCACAGTCAACGAAGGATATACCTTCTCCCGAGAAGACCCGATCAGACTCGTAATCTCGGTTCGCAAGACATTTCGACAATGGTAAAACAAGACCAGCAAAGCATCCCGCTGTGCCGACAAATCCCGATAGGAGCTGCACATATCTAGTTCTCAGGGCACATCGGATTGTCCAAACTTCCGGTAGGCTAGCCCAGAGTTGCCCCTGGTGGCCACCGGCGGCTGACAGGTTGGACCAACACTCACAACGAGCACTGGCCCGAGGGGGGGGGGGTAAAATAAAGATGACCCTTGAGTCTGCAGAACCCAAGGGAAAAAGGCTTAGGTGGCAAATGTCAAAACCAAGGTTGGGCCTTGCTGTAGGAGTTTTATTCAAAGCGAACTGTCAAGGGTGTCCCATAAATCACCCAACCGCGTAAGGAACGCAAAATCCGGGAACATAACACCGGTATGACAGAAACTAGGGTGGCAAGAGTGGAACAAAACACCAGGCAAAAGGCCGAGTCTTCCACCCTTTACCAAATATATAGATGCATTAATTAAATAAGAGATATTGTGATATCCCAACATAAACCTGTCCATCATGGAGCAATCTTCAACTTCACCTGCAACTAACAATGCTATAAGAGGGGCTGAGCAAAGCGGTAACATAGCCAAGCAAAGGTTTGCTAGGAAGGGTGAAAAGTGTTAGAGGCTGACATGGCAACTTGGGAGGCATGGTAAACAAGTGATAGGTAGCGCAACATAGCGATAGAATGAAGCAACTAGCAAGCAAAGATAGAAGTGATATCGAGGGTAATGGTCATCTTGCCTGAAATCCCGCAAGGAAGAAGAACGAGTCCATGAAGAAGACAAACGGACGTAGTCGAACGAATCCTCACAACTCCGGAACGAAACCGAAGCTAACGAGAGAAGCAAACCGGAAAGAAGCAAACAATATGGTAAACAAACATCACATAAACATGGCATGATGCACAATCAAGTATGATGCATGTCCGGTTTAAATAGGCATGGCATGGCAAAGTGCAACAAACAATACTGCAAGTTAAGTGGAGCTCAATATGCAACGAGTTGCATATTGACGAAACACCACATTCAAATATTTAGTTCTCTCTCATTTAGGCTAACCAACAATATTAAATGTTATTAAACATGGCAAAAGGGGGGAAGCGTAATAAAACTACATATTTAGGCAAGTTTAAATGAGGCCGGAAATAACAAACAACAATTCCGGTAAGTCCCCATGTCATTTAGTAGTTTAATGCAAACACAATTTTAAGCATTTTAATTGTTGTTAACATGATGCAGATGACATAATCAAGTTTATGCAATTTTATGAAAACGTTAACATGAGCATGATACGAGGCATTTGTCGCCATGGCAGAAGGAAAAAGGTACCACGGCGGTGAAACAAAAATGGTGCCACGGCAACATATCCGAAAATGATGCCACGGCAACATATCGGTTCCGATAGCTCACGGAGATACCAGTGCAAAAGGAGGCGAGTGTGAGCAGGTCATGCAAGATGGTGGGGTGATCCCGGATTACCGGGTTCCCACGGGTCGACGGCATGGCAAACGAGGAGGAACTTGCAAGGACAAACGGGCACGGTGCAAACATATCGTACATCTCATACATGCAAGGGCATCTCATCGCGGTCGTCTCGGGTTATACCTTTGAAGCGAGCGTTTCCGGGCGGTTCAAAAACGTCGAGGGAAGTAGTCGTTCACAGGTCGTAGTGGAAGTAGTTGTACTCGTGTCGACGGTAGTGGTACACGCGATCTTGGCGACAGTAGTTGTACACGGGTCGTCGTCGGAAGTAGTTGTTCACGTGGCGATGGTAGTGGTACACTTGACAGTCTTCGGCGGCGGTAGAGGTACACACGTTGTCGGGGTACTTGTCGGTCCGGTCTTGGTGTAGATGTACATGGCAAACGTAGTGGTACTAAGCGTCGGTCGTCGAGGGACTTGAATAATCCACGGAGACGGTACTTGACAATCCAGGTGACACCAGGCACACGTCCATGGAATCTTCAGACTTGGTTTTCCCGTGCATGACTCCACGGGTCCTAGGGAAACTTGGCGATGGCCAGCAGGAATAGTGATGGGGTCGCAGCACCATGGGGACCGGGAGGAGCTCGGCTCCGCTCGGGCGTTGCAGGCTGATGGTGGAGGAGATGCGCGGGCGAGGTGGCTCCTGGTCACCGAGAGGAAGCAGAGGACGGCGCGGGTCCTGCGACGACGGAGAATGGCAAGAGGGCGGCGTAGGAGCATGGCAGCAGCTTGGCCAGGGGAACGACGGAGGCAGCGGCGGTCGCTGGAGAGAGGCTTGGCGCGGCGGGGACGATGGATCCGGGCGGCGGCCGCGGCTCAGGAGCCTCTCCCAATCAGTACGAGGACGGAGAGGGCCGAGCGAGTAGGCTGTAGCACGAGGGACGCTGGCGGCAGGGCTTGGCGCAGGGGAGGTCGATGAGCGACAGGGAGGAGGCCGCAGGGCGCGGGCGAACCATGGAGGCCGGCGGAGTTGGCTGCCCCGATGGGGTCACCGGCGTGGTGGAGCGAGGGGGGTTCGAGGGCTGCGTGCGGAAGGAGATGGGGGTCGGGCTCCTGGGGTTGCAGCGCTGTGTTCTGGCGGCGCTCAAAGGGAGCGAGAGGGAGAGAACGAGAGGATCGTGGGATCCTCTCCCTGGCGACGTGCGTGTGTGGTGGCGGCGCTGGCAGGGAACGAGGGGATGGACCGAGGGAGAGATGGATCGAGCGAGGGGGTCGGGCTAGGGTTAGAGGCGCAGGAGCTGGGCCTGGGAGGCTGGTTGGGTCGGCCTAGGTGGAGAAAGAAGTGGCCAGAGGCCTGGCTGGGCTGGCTCTCTCTCACTAATGAATAATAAAACAGAATAGAGAAAAGAAAGAAAAGAAAGAGAGGTTAGGGGAAAGATTTGCGCATGGGGATAATTTTCCCGGACTCGCAAAAATATGCTTGTTCCAAGAAAAATAGAAAGGCCATGATAGAAAGATGTAAATTCAAACTCATTTGGATTTAATTCAAATGGGTTTGAACTAGGACTTGATAAAAGGAAGGTCCAAAAATGTTCGGATTTTTGGTGGAGCTCCGGAATATGATAAAAGAATACATGGCAAGGTTGGAGACCAAACTTGAAGCAGAAAAGGAACGGAATTATTTTGCAAGTGTGTTTATGGGTGATTCCGAATTAGTGGAATATTTAATATAGCTCCCTAATAATATTGATAGGCTTTAATATGTTATAAAGAGAAATCACAAGTGAATTCCCTCAATTTAAATGGATCGAAAAATCCATACAATTTATTTAAAGGAGTTATAAAATTAATGACATGATGGCATGATGACATGATGCAATGCAAGAGATGGCATGATGAATGCACAAACAAAACAAATCACACGACGAAACTCGGAGTAGCTGGAAGTCTTCTGGAGCGTCAGTCTCGGGGCGTTACAACACTCCACCACTACAAGAGGATCTCGTCCCGAGATCTAGGATGGCACCGGAGAGAAACGGAAGAGGAAGAGAGGAGGTAAAACTAAGTTGCTTCTTCGACAAAAGAGTGAAACCAAAGAACCTTGAGAGGTTGAACAAATTGAAAGAAAGAATACAAAGGAGATGAACGAGATTGCAAACAATCTATTAGAAAAGAGGAACAAGGAACATTACAAGAACTTGAGGGTTGCAAAGACATGAATCAAGAGTTTAATGGACAAGATAAAATTCGGAACCACTCCGGTTAAAACGAGATGAGAGAGGAAGAATTCGGGCAGGAATCCGGTTGAACAGAGATGCAAGACTTGATAAGATGAAAAGAACATGAAGAGGTGACACAACACTTCGGTTAAATGGATAAGCACGAAAAGGACACGATCCTCACAATTCGAGATGATGAGTGAAAAGAGCAACATCACAATGCCTCCGGAAGAAATAATAGAAGATCGATCATTGGAATAACAGAATGGAGAAGAAAATGCCAACTTCTGCCACAAATGAGCTTGGAAAGCACCCTTCCAAGAAGGTTATAATGGAGTTGTTGGAAACCAACAACGAAAAGCACAAGCTTGTTGTGGGCTTATGGCAAACATTTAAAAATGATGAGGTGAAATTCTGCCACTAATGGAAACAATAGATTGGATTGATATGAACAAGGAGACAAGAAACTTATTCCACCGGGAGGATAAGTGAAGAACTTGGGTCATTTATAAGCACCACAATACAACATTCCTTAGGGAAGGCTTTAGGTGAAATCTATACCAAGATAACTCCAATAAAGAGATTAATGGATTTAAAATACCTCGTTCTTGACAACATGTGAATCCCGAAACAAGAATGGAAATTGTCAAGAATGATATAACACCATCTCAAAAGATAAGATAGAAGGAATTGCACTTCAGAATGCAAGATGAAGAATGCTTGAACGCCTCAAAACAAAACATGTGTTGAGCACCATGTTTAATTTTTGAGTATAGCTTGGCGGATCATAACTCCGAGACAAATCTTGAAGAACAATTGAAGGATGAAAGGAATCCTTGATGAACCATCATGTAGAGCCTCCATGGAGAACTCCGGTAATAAAAGGATGATAAAAAGAAAGGGAAGTTGAAAACACAAGGTGAAGCCTTGCGGTGATTTAGATGAAGCTTCGCGATGATATAACCGAGAAAACTTGGAACTCCAGAAAAGGAAAAGATGAAACACTAGAGTCGAGAATTACTTCATCATGAACAATCTCCGGAAGAAAAGAATTGAATTACCTCGAGGAAATAAGAATAAGATTTATTGTATGCTTATCCTTCATCAAATTAAATTGATGACAAGCAAAGGATTTGGCATACTACTTATTCTCGTAGAAAGGATTAAGAGAGATATAGCGCAAACTTCAGAAGGTATTGATGGAACCAACGGTAGGATTGAAACAACAAAAGAATGAATGAATTGATACGATAACGAAGGAAGAGAAATCTTGAACGAACCACCGTAATAATTGAAAATGAAAGTATCGAAGGCACAATTCACCGGGAAGAATTGGAAAATGAATGAAGATACTTGAGAAATTTAGATACATGAGAACAAAGGGATCATGAATTGATTAGAGGATATGTGAACGATTCACCGAAAGAATTTGAGAACGAGAGCTGAAAGCTGAGAATGAATAATTCTGAGACAATTGGCTACGGAGAATCAATCTGAAAAGACTCTTGAATTGCTCCGGATGGGTGAAAAGAATTTAAGAGAGCCATGAATCTTCGAAAGAAGGGACAAGATTTAGAGGAAACACTTCTTCGGTCTTCACATGCTGAGAATGATGACGAGAACCACCATGAATTGTTGAGACACTCCATAATAAAGAATAGAAAGGTTGAATCAACGATGAAAGAATTTGAAAGATCTTGGAGAAAGACATTTGACTGATGAACTTCATTCTTACGTCAAACTTCGAAAAGAATTTGGGAATGGCTCCAGGAAAATTAGAAGAGTCAGGTAAGATCCTGGGAAAAGACCTATGGGTTAGGGCCCACTCAAAAGGAAAACACTATTGAACAATTGATTGAAATAGTTATTGCACCGATAGAATTAAATGACTTGAATGAGATAATAATCTCCAAATAGCTTGAACGGATCTTGAATGAAAATACGAGCCTTCTGAGAAATATTCAACACTCGAGAACGAAGGAATATCGAGAAGTGAGTGATTAAGAGGTGCACCGGCATGAGAAAACATTTGAACAAGGATAAGGATATGATCAACACCGAAAGCTTGAATTGAATCCACCGAAGAAGAAAAGAATGAAAAATGATGAACTTGAAACTCCGTTAGTATCTTCTTGAGAATCACCGGATAAGAACATTGACGAAAAAGAATGGAGAGACTTCCCATCAATAAAATGGATACCTGATTAAGAAATCTGAGTCCTTCAAGAAAAAGGGTGGGAGGGTGGGAAAACAAAGACAACTTGGGATGAACGAAACAAACACCATTGAGAAAACTTAGAATTGATCTTGCGGATGTTGAAATGATCGGAACCACTTGAAGAGAAGCATGCCGGTTAGAAAAAGAATTAACATGATGATCTCGATGATCAAGAAGGATTAGTATTCACATAGCAATATGAGAAAACCATTTAGGAAAGGTATGGATTCAACATTTGACTTCGAAGCAACTCGAATACCACAAATAAAACAAAACAAAGGATTTGGCTTGCAGAATAAGCCGGAATAAACATATGATAGAGATTCCGTCCAAAGTTTTCGTGGTGGGGCCCACACGGGCTCGATTGTACAGCACCATCATGTACAAGGCAGTGCACATGACATACGAAGTGTCCCCGAACCAGCATAGCCAAGGGTTCTTTAAGACACAACGAGACCACTGTAAAAACGATCGTGGATAGGCGGACCACTAGACGTCGAACCCCAATCTCATAGCATGCATCTGTCAAAAAGATATTCTAGGAGCTACTTGAATTCCCACCTATAAAACTCCCGTAACTTTCTGGTTATGCAATCTAGTGTTGGGGTTACAGGGGAAGCAACATATATCTCACCCAAAACTAACAATACCTACATCCAAGCTGTATCCATCCGTCAACACATAACCAAGAAACCTTCAGAAATCATGTACCTCAACCTTCGAAAAGCATCCGTTATACGAGTTATGGCAATACTCCTGAACTCCCGCCCCAGTACTGGGTGGCGTCGAGGTTATCTCACCAACAACTGCATAAAAGAGATTTTCGATGTCGGCAAAACTCAGGTATTCCAGAACTGCAACGATAAAATTATGACGACAACACCTCGGAGCTCAACTCCCCGGGTCAAAGCCACATAATAGACAGGAGGCACCAAGAACAATGTTCTCGTCACAAAATCATCGGAACGATTCCAAGATACCCGCGTGATCCTAATTTTTTTAGTGAAATTTGAGGAGAGGAAAGTCAAAACATCTACGTCAGGAGACCTCACCAGAGCGACGAAGGGACTGAGGAGTAAAAAGAATCCTACTCTCCGATATATATAATCCTAAGACCCAAAACATTTTTGTTCTAGACTCAACAACGCCAGC
This sequence comes from Triticum aestivum, assembly GCF_018294505.1. Taxonomy (NCBI): domain Eukaryota; kingdom Viridiplantae; phylum Streptophyta; class Magnoliopsida; order Poales; family Poaceae; genus Triticum; species Triticum aestivum. The sequence goes on from NC_057801.1 coordinate 448,435,971, forward strand.
AAACAATCAAGCAGGGGGCTCATAAGTCGGGGATGGCTCTGATTACCAACTTATAACACCCACGATGCGGCTATATCTCCCACGTGTCGAAGCACGACTTAGAGGCATAACCGCATTGTGGTTTTGTCACAAGAAGGGTCATCTTCACACAATCCCATGTAATGAACAAGAATGGGATAAAGAGTTGGCTTACAATCGCCACTTCACACAAGTACTTAAATAAATCATACATCATTCAGAGTACACACATAGTCCGACTACGGACGAAGCCAAAAGAAAAGAAGATAACCCAACTGCTAGATCCCCGATCGTCCCAACTGGGCTCCACTACTGATCAACATGAAACGAAACATAGCAACACTAAGATCTTCGAGGAGCTCCCATCTGAGTTCGGTTGCATCACCTGCACTGGTATCATCAACACCTGTAAGTCCCCATGTCATTTAGTAGTTTAATGCAAACACAATTTTAAGCATTTTAATTGTTGTTAACATGATGCAGATGACATAATCAAGTTTATGCAATTTTATGAAAACGTTACCATGAGCATGATACGAGGCATTTGTCGCCATGGCAGAAGGAAAAAGGTACCACGGCGGTGAAACAAAAATGGTGCCACGACAACATATCCGAAAATGATGCCACGGCAACATATCGGTTCCGATAGCTCACGGAGATACCAGTGCAAAAGGAGGCGAGCGTGAGCAGGTCATGCAAGATGGTGGGGTGATCCCGGATTACCGGGTTCCCACGGGTCGACGGCATGGCAAACGAGGAGGAACTTGCAAGGACAAACGGGCACGGTGCAAACATATCGTACATTTCATACATGCAAGGGCATCTCATCGCGGTCGTCTCGGGTTATACCTTTGAAGCGAGCATTTCCGGGCGGTTCAAAAACGTCGAGGGAAGTAGTCGTTCACGGGTCGTAGTGGAAGTAGTTGTACTCGTGTCGACGGTAGTGGTACACGCGATCTTGGCGACGGTAGTTGTACACGGGTCATCGTCGAAAGTAGTTGTTCACGTGGCGATGGTAGTGGTACACTTGATGGTCTTCGGCAGCGGTAGAGGTACACACGTTGTCGGGGTACTTGTCGGTCCGGTCTTGGTGTAGATGTACATGGAAAACGTAGTGGTACTAAGCGCCGGTCGTCGAGGGACTTGAATAATCCACGGAGACGGTACTTGACGATCCAGGTGACACCAGGCACACGTCCATGGGATCTTCAGACTTGGTTTTCCCGTGCATGACTCCACGGGTCCTGGGGAAACTTGGCGATGGCCAGCAGGAATAGTGATGGGGTCGCAGCACCATGGGGACCGGGAGGAGCTCGGCTCCGCTCGGGTGTTGCAGGCTGATGGTGGAGGAGATGCGCGGGCGAGGTGGCTCCTGGTCACGAGAGGAAGCAAAGGACGGCGCGGGTCCTGCGACGACGAAGAACGACAAGAGGGCGGCGCACGAGCATGACAGCAGCTTGGCCAGGGGAACAACGGAGGCAGCGGCAGTCGCTGGAGATAGGCTTGGCGCGGCGGGGATGATGGATCCGGGCGGCGGCCGTGGCTCAGGAGCCTCTCCCGATCGGGACGAGGATGGAGAGGGCCGAGCGAGTAGGCTGCAGCACGAGGGACGCTGGCGGCAGGGCTTGGCGCAGGGGAGGTCGATGAGCGACGGGGAGGAGGCCGCAGGGCGCGGGCGAACCATGGAGGCCGGCGGAGTTGGCTGCCCCGATGGGGTCACTGGCGTGGTGGAGCGAGGGGGGTTCGAGGGCTACGCGCGGAGGGAGATGGGGGTCAGGCTCCTGGGGTTGCGGCGCTGTGTTCTGGCGGCGCTCAAAGGGAGCGAGAGGGAGAGAACGAGAGGATCGTGGGATCCTCTCCCTCGCGACGTGCGTGTGTGGTGGCGGCGCTGGTAGGGAACGAGCGGATGGACCGAGGGAGAGATGGATCGAGCGAGGGGGTCGGTCTAGGGTTAGAGGTGCAACAACTGGGCCTGGGAGGCTGGTTGGGTCGGCCCAGGTGGAGAAAGAAGTGGCCAGAGGCCTGGCTGGGCTGGCTCTCTCTCACTAATGAATAATAAAATAGAATAGAGAAAAGAAAGAAAAGAAAGAGAGGTTAGGGGAAAGATTTGCGCATGGGGATAATTTTCCCGGACTCGCAAAAATATGCTTGTTCCAAGAAAAATAGAAAGGCCATGATAGAAACACTACTGGAAACAGCTACTTTGCCATCAGCCAGCTCTTTGCCGTCTGCTAGTGGACGGCAAAGAAGCTCTTTGCCATCAGCTACCCAAAAGCGGACGGCAAAGAACTGGCTGATGGCAAAGTACTTCTTTGCCATCAGCCAGTTCTTTGCCGTCCGCTA
>NC_057801.1:448438538-448439212 GCF_018294505.1 Triticum aestivum
TGGATCGAGCGAGGGGGTCGGTCTAGGGTTAGAGGTGCAACAACTGGGCCTGGGAGGCTGGTTGGGTCGGCCCAGGTGGAGAAAGAAGTGGCCAGAGGCCTGGCTGGGCTGGCTCTCTCTCACTAATGAATAATAAAATAGAATAGAGAAAAGAAAGAAAAGAAAGAGAGGTTAGGGGAAAGATTTGCGCATGGGGATAATTTTCCCGGACTCGCAAAAATATGCTTGTTCCAAGAAAAATAGAAAGGCCATGATAGAAACACTACTGGAAACAGCTACTTTGCCATCAGCCAGCTCTTTGCCGTCTGCTAGTGGACGGCAAAGAAGCTCTTTGCCATCAGCTACCCAAAAGCGGACGGCAAAGAGGGAGGGGCCCCACCGACGAGCTGGTTTAAAAAAACTTAACGGCCCCCCCTATTTGTCGTCCGCTAGCGGACGACAAAGAGCAAGTGGCGGACGGCAAAGTGGGGCGGACGGCAAACGTTTAGGTTACTAACGGCGCCCCGCCCCGCCCATCTCTCTCTGTTCGATCTGTCCCCCTCTCCTCCCCGATGACCACCGCCACCCGCCACCGCCCCCTGGCCCCACCGCCCCTCGCCCCGTCGCCCCCACCACCCGCCACCGACCCCGGCGTCCCGTCGCCCGCGCCGGAGCCATGTTCGCCGCGGGCCCCC
>NC_057801.1:448440590-448448003 GCF_018294505.1 Triticum aestivum
TTATAAATATGCATGCATTTGCATATTTATAACCTTGATTCTTTCGAATTGTCCAACGCTATCCATGGACAGCCCGAGTATGTGTAGATTGGGTTCGTTTTCCCATATGCTTTGCTCCGGATCCGACGCATAAATTTCGTCAGTGCCTCCCCTGTTGTTCTCCGGGTACACATCCTCTCTGTTTATTGCAGAGACGTGTATCAGGAGAACAGCGGGGAGGTGCTGCCGAAATTTTGCGCCGGATCCGGAGCATAGCATGGGAAAATGAACTCAATCTACACATACACGGGTGGGATTAGGACCTATCATTACCTATTAGAGTGTAGGTTGCATGGACGTAATAAAATTGACAAAATAGATAAACTGATGAATATATACATGGTGAATTACATATATAATTGTTGTGTGTCCAGTAGCTCTGAAAGTCAAGATGAGTGACTGTGCGTGGATGTATACCGGTCACACTGGTTAGAACAAATGGAGCGCTGAATGGTTCACAAAAACCAAGGGGTTTGTGCAAGCCGCATTTGCAAATGGCCAAAAGAAAACCTGGTGCCCCTGTTTCCGGTGCGGCAATTGGGAAAAGAAGACAGAGGCTGAAATGGGCAAACACCGGCAGAAGAGTGGTTTTACGCCCGATTATACGGTGTGGACATTTCATGGTGAGTCTGCCCAACGTGACCGAGCTGAGGTGGATCATCGTCGCACCGACGAGCATGGTACCGGGATGGAAAACATGGTGCAAGGCTATGATGATGCTCGGGATTCAGACGAGGAGATGGAGGAATCTGCAAAGGCTTTCAATGAAATGTTGGAGTCTTCAAAACGTCCGCTCCACGAGCACACTGAGCTTTGTCAGTTGGATGCCATCTCACAAGTAATGGCTCTGAAGGCTCAGTTCAACTTGGGCAGAGAATGCTATGACGCAATTATGACAGTATTTGGACGCTTTCTACCCAAAGGCCATGTAATGCCTGCAAACCTGTACCAGTCGGACAAAATGCTCCGTGCACTGAAGATGCCCTATGAGAAGATACATGCCTGTGAGAAAGGATGTGCCTTATTTAGGCTTGACTATGCGGACTTGAACTATTGTCCCATTTGCAAGTCTTCTAGGTATATTGTGGTAGACAACGGTATGGGTGAGAAGACACAGACCAAAATCCCCGTTAGTGTTCTTTGGTATATGCCAATCGTACCAAGACTTCAACGTCTTTTCATGGTCGAAGAGACGGCCAGACAGATGACATGGCACAAAACAGGCAAACGAACCGAACTAGATGCAGATGGGAATCTGATGATGGTACACACATCGGATGGTGTTGCGTGGAAAAAGTTTGATGAATTACATGCTGACAAAGCGACAAATCCGAGGCATCCTCGAGTCGGCATTAGCACAGATGGGTTCAGTGAGTTTGGTATGACGGCAGCCCAATACAGTTGTTGGCCCGTATTTGTCTTTCCACTCAATCTCCCCCCCCAGACAGATTATGCAAAGAAAGAACATTTTCCTGACGTTCATAATTCCAGGACCCAACTATCCGGGCAAAAATATGAATGTGTACATGCAGCCGCTTAAGGACGAATTGCAAGAAGCCTGGGATAATGGGTTCAAGACATACGACGCCTTTAGCAAACGGAACTTCATAATGCGTGTCTGGTACATGTACTCGACGCATGACTTGTCGGCGTATGCGCTATTCGTTGGCTGGTGTGTGCATGGAAGGTTCCCGTGCCCCACATGCAAGGGAGCTCTTGAGTTTCGTTGGCTTCAGGCCGGTCGCAAGTTTTCTTGCTTCGACATGCATAGACAGTTCCTGGATCCTCGCCATAAGTTCAGGAAAGACAAGAAGAACTTCATCAGGGGTAGAGTTGTCAAAAACTCTGCACCACCTGCATTGACAGGCCAACAGACCCTGGATCAGTTAAACGCTCTCGAGCCAGATCCACAACGTCTAGGGTACTTCAAGGGGTATAATACTAAGCACGTGTGGACTCACAAAACATGCTTATGGGATCTGCCTTACTTCAAAGACCTCCTTTGCCCACACAACATCGACGTGATGCACACTGAGAAGAATATCGCCGAGGCACTTTTTGGTACATTGTTCGGCATAGATGGGAAGTCAAAGGATAATACTAAGGCTAGAGTCGATCTGGAGGCGCTATGTGATAGGCCGTTACAAAACATGAAAGAACCGAAAGGAAAGCAGAACTGGACAAAGCCAAAGGCATGGTTCAATCTTGGAAGGCCAGCTATGAGGGAAATTCTCTTGTGGGTGCAACAACAGTTGATGTTCCCCGATGGGTATGCAGCGAATCTAAAGAGGGGAGCGAATCTTGATAAACTGAAGATATTTGGTCTCAAGAGTCATGATTGGCACATATGGATTGAGCGGGTAATGCCGGTGATGTTGCGTGGCTTCATCCCTGAGGATGAATGGCTAGTACTGGCAGAACTCAGCTATTTCTTCCGTGTTCTTTGTGTGAAAGAACTATCGCCTGGCGTGCTAGAAGAAATGGAAGAGTTGGCGCCGGAGTTGATCTGCAAGTTAGAGAAGATCTTTCCACCGGGCTTCTTTAATCCAATGCAGCATTTGATTTTGCATCTCCCGACCGAGGCAAGATTGGGGGGGCCCGTGCAAAATCATTGGTGCTACCAACTGAGAGGATGCAGAAGACGCTTCGAGAAAAATGTAAAAATAAACGTAGAATTGAAGCATCGATGGCTGAGGCATTCATCACAGAGGAGGCGGCAAACTTCGTAACAGCGCACTACGAAGCCAAAAATCGTCATTTGCATAATCCGAAGCCTCGGTACAATGCTGACGAGCCTAAAAAGGGTGGATCCAACCTCAACCTATTCAAAGGGAATCTCGCACCAGCTAGTGTTTCACATCCAGTATCTTTGGATAACGAAGAATGGCGGACCATTTCGTTGTATATCTTCAACAACCTGATAGAAGTGCGGCCGTACATCGAGTAAGTTCTCGGTACATTGTTTCGCAACTTCTATTTCCTTTGAACTACTCTTATTCCTGGATATGTCATACAGTCGATACGTCGCCATATTCTCGTATGGAGCGGAGATCCAAAAGGATTCCGTCAAAGAGTATGAGCTTCTCGCAAAGCAAGGAGGTGGCTATCCCGGTTTCATCTCTTGGTTCAAACAAACGGTAATTTCTATTAGACAATTTCATTACATTCGCTAATTTGTGCATAATGCAACAATCCCCTTTCATATTAAACTTGTAGGCTAATTCAGAGTCTATGGACGCCGAATTGAGACAAGTCGCTAATGGTTTTGACTATAAGGTCCGTTCATTTGACAAGTACGACATCAACGGGTATCACTTTCGTACCTATGGCAAAGAGCTATCTATGGCTGACCGAAAGTCTACAAATTGTTGTGTATCTGCTATCGGCGAAGGAGGTACCGAGTATTATGGGAGAGTTGAAGCAATTTATGAACTTCTGTTCTATGGTGAAAACCCACCGAATGTCGTAGTCTTCAAATGTTATTGGTTTCAGCCGAAGGAGACTAGAAGGACTCATGAACATATAGGGCTAGTTGAAATCAACCAAAGCACACATTTAGATGTTCCTGATGTCTATATTATGGCTCAACAGGCGACCCAAGTATTCTATCTACCGTGGGCCTGCCAAACTAATCCAAATCTGAAAGGTTGGGATGTCGTTTATGAAGTGCCGCCACGTGCTAGACTTTCTCCCCCAAAGGAAGAGGATTATGAACCTCACATTAACCCAGACACATATGAAGGAGAATTCTTCCAAGAGACACGTCTTTCCAAAAAGCGTTTCAAGAACCGCTATACTTCACCCCAAAACATTGAAGTAGACAGCGACAATGAATCCGACATCACCCCAGAGGAGGAACAAGAAGAGCCGGAACAAGAAGAGGTTACTGCTGTGGATGACCTGTCAATGCTTGACCGATTACGTCAAGGTGGCCTTGCACATGTTGATGCCAATGAACCCTATGAGCCCATCATTGATTATAGTGATGATGATGATTATGCATTTATTGATGATACTGATTGAGATTATTAGTAGTGTCAGGTATTCAATTTTTTTATGTTGTACTTGATGATGATACACTTAAGTGATATACATATTATTATTCATGTCGATACTTTTTTTTATGTTGTACTAATTTTGTTTATTCTTTGTCATGGCAGGTGTTGAAAGATGGTGGGCGCTGGTCGGGAGCGCGCCGAGGCCCCTTCTTCGTCGGCGCGTGCGAGGTCTTCCATTCCACACGCACCTCTCCGCCGAGCATTGCTGGACAGTATGGAGACACCGCCGGGCCCTTCTTTGTCGACCGCAGTGCCCAGTAGGGGACGAGGTAAGAAGAAGAGAGGAGGTGGAGCACGTGGTCGCGGGAGAGGAGGTAGGGTGACTCTTACGGCGCCTTCCTCGCCACCACCCCCAGCTGTTTCACCCGAGCACGTGACTGCTAGGGTGGACTCGGCTGAGGAGGAGGCTGCACGGACTTCGGTCCACGAGCCTCCGGTCCACGGGTCTTCGGCCCACGAGCCTCGGGTCGATGGGCCTTCGTCCCACGAGACCCCGGAGGAGCACACGTCTGGATGGGGTACCTGGTCGGGTCAGCCTGAGGATGGCGGGGAGCCGAGTGGCCATGCTGATGATGGTGGGGAGCCGACTGATGAGGAGGGGGAGGAGGGGGGCAACGTCTACCAGCGTGGTGCTACATGGCTCCCGTCCGTGCCGGCGACCCGCGAGCAGAGGTGGTTGATTTTCCCTGATGGGGAGAGGTAAGTGCATTTAATCTTTTTGTACCTTCTGCATTCATGTTTCTTCAAATAACTGATGTGTTGGCCTTGTCATGCTGCAGGGGTTGGGACCACCATGAAAGTGTCCGCCGGCCCAACTCCATCCTTGGAGTTCTGATTCGGCAAAACTTCCCGGGGTTTGTCACGTTGCCTGGTGAGGATCGGCTTCCAGAGGTTGGATTGACTTGGGAGCACTACTTGGCTGCCCTGGCCCCGCCGGGTGAGATTATCGACGGTGTCTTGTGCAAGACGAGGGCAGACGTCGTGATCAGAAAGTTCTGGGTAATTGCTCCTTTACGCAATTTAAAATCTTCAACTAGCTAGTTATTAATTGTACTAATCAATATTGTCTCATTTGATTGCAGACATTCTACAGGTGTGAGGAGGGATACGAGGAGGAGGCGGATCATGTTATCCACAAGGAGTGCAAGCGCCTACTTCAGAACTTACGGCATGAGGTTCGGGTGCAGGCTGTTCGAGACTACTACGCCGGGCGTGGTATCAAGAAGCCCAAGCAGGAGTGCCGCGATAAGTTCTTGAGTAAGGAGAAGTACATGAAGGTAATTCTTAAGGCCTTGTACTTACTTCCTTCATTTAGTAATTCATAGCCTTAGCGCTCAAGTTTCTATTTGCTAACTTAGGCCCCTCCGAGATGGTGTGCGGATCGGATGGATTGTTGGGAGGTGTTGGTCAATGCGTGGTGCTCAGAAGAATGGCTGGCCACCCACAAAGAGGCCAAGGACAAATGTGCCCAAATGGAAGGTGTGCCACACCACCAAGGCAGCTCCAACTTATTTCAGTACGGGCGGAACTGGGTATGTGGTTTGCTTCATGATTCATGAAATTCATTCATCATGCTAGCTTTAGCCCTTTAATTACTAATTTACTTTGTTTCTCTCTTTCAGGCATGCTACAATAAGGCGGATAAGGTGCCAGAGGTGTACGACCTGTATGCCATGGCCCACACTGGCCCTTACAAGAAAGTCAAGGCATTCTTTGTGTCTCACCTCGATGATCCAAAGAACTTCACCAACATCTCCGCCCACGAGAAGCTCGTGCAATATAGAGATCAGGGGAAGGCGAGGAAAGGGGAGGACTTTAACCCGAGCCAGGGTCCCATTGATACAGAGCTGCTGATGATATCTGGTGGCGGGAGGTCCCATGGCTCCATAGCCATGGCAGATGGACTTATCCGTTGTCCTAGCACTCTCCCGGAGATCAAGGTGCGCCAGTCGAGCTCCGCTCCTGAGATAAGGCCTCGTGAACGGCCAGTCCAACTCGCCATCAAGGTTAGTTATACGTACTCAGCTATCTTTCTCCATTACATTGTGTGCGCTTCCATCAATGATTACAAATGGTCATGTGAGTGGTGTTGCAGGCTGCTATACAGAGTGAGAGAGATAGAACGGAGAAACTTTTGGCGGAGGCGGCGGAGAGGCAGCGGGAGTTGGAGGAGAAGACGACAAAGATGTTGGAGGAGGAGAGGGCACGGAATGACATGCAGGCAAGGGCCATGTACGAGCTCCTTGTGGTAAGTTTCTTCTGCAGATTACTTGCTAGTCTTAACATTTGAGTCTCATTACTAACTAGTATGACTCTGTTGTGAAAACCAAATGTGCAGTCTGTGTGCGAGAAGTCCGGTCAGACCGCTCCGCCGATGCCAGTGATTGCTCCTGGGAGCACGGTGAGTTTAATTTGAATGGACATTACTTGCTTATCTTAACATTTGAGTGTCATAATGCTAACGAGACATTGGAAATGATCTTTGGTGCAGCTTAACTCCAGAAACGCATCGCATGATCCTTCTCCAGCTACCGGCGCGAGCCAGCCCACTCCTTCTCCAGCTACCGGCGCGAGCCAGCCCGCTCCTACACCTCCGTGATCACGGTAAGTTTCTCTAGGGTTTTGCTTAACAAATGCATAAAGACCTAGACTTAGCTTTATTTCCTCCAATATGCTTACCATAATGACCTAGAGTTAGCTTCTTTTCCTCCAAAATGACTTAATAAGCTTACTGACCTCATAAACCATCCATTCTACCTAAGTTAGCTCTAAAATGACTCATTTTACCTTAGTTAGCTTACAAGTGATCCAATTTATCCAAGTTAGCTCGAAAATGACCCATTTTACGTAGATTAGCTCCTAAATGATCCATTTTTACCTACATTAGCTTTAAAATGACCCATTCCACCTAGGTTAGCTCCAAAATGACCCATTTCACCTAGGTTAGCTCCAAAATGACCCATTTCACCTAAGTTAGCTAAAAAACGATCCATTTTACCTTAGTTAGCTCAAAAACGTGGCATTTCGCCTAGGTTAGCTCATAAACGACCCATTTGACCTAGGTTAGCTCATAAATGACCCATTTCACCTAGGTTAGCTCATAAACAACCTATTTCACCTAGGTTAGCTCATAAACGACCCATTTCACCTAGGTTTGCTCATAAACGACTCATTTCAACTAACTTAGCTCATAAACGACCCATTTCACCTAGGTTTGCTCATAAACAACTCATTTCACCTAACTTAGCTCATAAACGACCCATTTCACCTAGGTTAACTCATAAACAACCTATTTCACCTAGGTTAGCTCATAAAC
>NC_057801.1:448448450-448469651 GCF_018294505.1 Triticum aestivum
ATTTCACCTAACTTAGCTCATAAACGACCCATTTCACCTAGGTTTGCTCATAAACGACTCATTTCACCTAGGTTTGCTCATAAACGACCCATTTCACCTAGGTTTGCTCATAAATGACCCATTTCACCTAGGTTTGCTCATAAACGACCCATTTCACCTAACTTAGCTCCAAAATGATCCATTTCACCTAGGATAGCTCATAAACTACCCATTTCACCTAGGTTAGCTCATATACGATACATTTCACCTAAGTTAGCTAATATATGGCATATACTTCTTCTTCTAGTCTTCTTCTTCTATTCTTTTTCTTCTAGTCTAATTCTTCTTCTAGTCTTCTTTTTCTAACTTTCTTGTTTGTCATTTTGCAGGTTTCATTCACTTCACGGAAGCCAGCTTCCTATGATGGATTGCTTGCTTTTTCCTGTTTTTTCCTTTGATGCACTTGTATTCTGCTGGCTTGCTATGAAGAAACTTTGCATATTGTAATATGTATGGATCGATGGAACTATGTGATGGATATATATGTGATGTGAAATTTTTGATGGATATATATGTGATGTGATGGAACTATGTGATGGATATATATGTGCTGTGAAATTTTTGTTGTGATAATTGTTGGATATAAGAAAAACAGAAAAAAAGAGGCAGTGCAGGCTCTTTGCCGTCCGCGGCAGACAGCAAAGACCCCTTTGCCGTCGGTGGCAGACGGCAAAGGGGGCACGTGGCGCCCACCTGTGCTTCCTGGGGTGGACCATTTGGCCAATTTGCCGACAGTGGCTGACGGCAAAGACTTCGCCTTTGCCGTCCGCCGGGCGGACGGCAAAAAAAAAACGGGCGCTGAGGTATTGCTGATGTCACCCGGCGGACGGCAAAGAGGCGCACTAATTTGCCGTCCACTGGTGGACGGCAAAGGCCGCCGTTAGCCGCCTAACGGAGTGACAATGGCGGACGTGCCACATTTTGCCGTCCCCCCTCTTTGCCGTCCGCGGCTGTAGGCAAAGGGCTCTTTGCCGTCCGCCTTGGAAAGCAGACGACAAAGGACCTGTTTGCCGACCCTATCTTTGCCGTCTGTGTTTGCCGTCCGCGGCGGACGGCAAAGTGCTTTGCCGTCAGCCGTCCCTGCCTTTGCCGTCCGCCATGGCAGATGGCAAAGTACTGGATTCCTGTAGTGAAAGATGTAAATTCAAACTCATTTGGATTTAATTCAAATGGGTTTGAACTAGGACTTGATAAAAGGAAGGTCCAAAAATGTTCGGATTTTTGGTGGAGCTCCAGAATATGATAAAAGAATACATGGCAAGGTTGGAGACCAAACTTGAAGCAGAAAAGGAACAAAATTATTTTGCAAGTGTGTTTATGGGTGATTCCGAATTAGTGGAATATTTAATATAGCTCCCTAATAATATTGGGAGGCTTTAATATGTTATAAAGAGAAATCACAAGTGAATTCCCTCGATTTAAATGGATCGAAAAATCCATACAATTTATTTAAAGGAGTTATAAAATTAATGACATGATGGCATGATGACATGATGCAATGCAAGAGATGGCATGATGAATGCACAAACAAAACAAATCACACGACGAAACTCGGAGTAGCTGGAAGTCTTCTGGAGCGTCAGTCTCGGGGCGTTACAATCACAAACCCCTTTGATCCCCTCTTAATAGTGCGGGATCCCTATAACTCAAGAATCATAAAAGAGCTACACTACATAGCTATCGAGAATCCATTCTTGAGTGTATATGTTTCTTTTTGGTGGTCATCGCTCCACAACACTAACGTCAAAGGAACTAATACCTTTGACACGAGCCGTTCACTTGAGCTTGATGTTGTTGTTTCTTCTTGGCTCAAGATGAAGGCAAGACATTGGTGAAGTCTTCAAGTCTCTCCCCCATACACAATGTGGGGAAGCTTTGCTTTGTATTCATCTTCACTTGTCCATCATGTGATCATCCACAAGCTTCAATCATGTAATCCTTTGGGATGGTTATCTTGAACTTGCCCTTGTCAACCATGATCACCAATACTTGATGTCATCTTCTCATAGACACTTGAAATCTCTTTCTCGATGCGAGCCCATGAGAATCACCTAACCCTCAGAAACATAGAAAACACGTAGTATGGGTTAGTACACAGAGTGCAATTGATAATTTCTTATCATACCACAAGATCCTATGTGGTGCATCACTTTCGCTCATGTGTTGACCATTTAGAGTTCGATCTTTGAGCTTCATCTTGGTCAACCTATATCTCTACTCCATGTTTAATCTTGACTCTTGAAGGGTATATTGAATTCTTCACTTGAATAGCTTGCTTGAATGCTTGATCAATCATGACTCACACATGAGTCAATTATGATCATATCTTTGAGCCACTCCTTAAGATACTCCAATGAACTTCATTTTGATCATCTCAATGCAATTGTTGCTTCAAAGGAGTTGTCTTCCATTATTATTCAATCATATTCCAATGGGACTAACCTTCAAATATATATCTCAATGCAAACATTAGTCCATAAGGATTGTCATTAATTACCAAAACCACACATGGGGACTACATGTACTTTCAATCTCTCCCATTTTGGTAATTGATGACAATCTCAACAAGAGGGTTTATATAATGAATTTTTTACACAAGCACACACTTTTTCTAGAATAAATTGTATACTTGCGGTGACTTTGATAGCATTAATTATCACAAACAAACTTGATGTTTATCGAAACCGGTTGTACTAACATCAAAACACTACACAAGCATTTGATGTTAGTAAGACCACAATATATAGAGCAAGCTCCCCCACAATATATGCATGTGTCTAGTCGGAGTTTTTTTATATATATTCATTCATGCAACAAGCATATATAACTAGGGTGGATATGCATGAATGACAACAAGAACTTCAAAAGATATTTATCTTAAACCCTCTAAACTTCTCCCCCATTGGCAACAAATGCCAAAATGGAAGACAAAACATCTAGAAGACCAATATAGTATGAGTTCCTCCTTGATGTGTGCATATCACAAAATGTGAGTGAACACAAATGCACATATACAATAATTAAAAATTTGAGGAGCTCATAATCTATAGAATGCAACCAGATATGAAAACAAGCATTAGACATGAGAGGAAAACAATCAAAACACATGAGTGCGCAAGATTATATGTCAAACATACAAGCACTCATGACACAACCTCTTACCGAAGCTACCATAAGAATAAGAGGAAACAAACAAAGTGGCTGGCAAGGAATAAATGATATCAAGGAAAGATATGAACTTTCTCATGTAGAAAAATTTCTGAGTGTCCAATCATAATCATGATATGTATCCACAAAGAAACTTTGCATACACAAAATAGACGCAATTGATAAGAACATGATATACACAAGTGAATCCATTATTATAAAACTGAAACCTAGTCATAATAGCAAGGCACATGGCACAAAGCACATGGCACAAATTGATCTCATTTGCATAACACAAAGTGAAGCAAGCAATCAAAAGATTCGATAAGCCAAAAGGATAAAAGAATATTATGATTTGGGCAAAGGAGTGTTCTAAGGAAAATAGAGAAGCTCCCCATGATTTGTGCACTATTTAATTTTTTTGTATTTGGATGCAAGTGCACAAAATAGGATCATCACTCCCCCAAAATCAATAGAAACACAAAACAATTTCAAGCAGGCATAGATAAGAAAATAAGCCTAGCATTTGCAATAAACATATGGTTGAGCAACATGTAAATGAGGCAACCTAAGAATAGCACAACCAAAATGATGTGTGTGAGTCACGTCAAAGCACTTGAGAAGACTAGTATAAGGATGAGAATTAAGCATCAACATAGCCTTGAGTAAATGAGATACAAGGTGCAAGACATGTCCTTCCCACACAAACAAAGTTAAGAAGGTCACACACACATCAAGAAAATGGGTTCACAAGCTCACTAATAGCAAACTAAAAATCAAAGCTTGTGACAACCCATGATGAAGATAGGAAATAATAGGCTTGTCAAGACAAGCATGAGGACAACAATCTTCACCAAACATGAGTGCACTAAGATGCAAAGAGGTAAGACATGTACTCATACAACAAATGCTTCCATGGAGCCACCAAAAAGATATAAAAAGTGAATTAAATGGTGGACATGAAAGAATAGGGATATCAACTAGAGGTATAACTTCTCTCACATGTATAAGATTCTAGGTAGATGATATCCACAAAGAAGGATGTACACGTAAAATAGTTACAAAAGGAAAGAATAAGGTATCCAAACGGGAGTCATAAAATATACCAATGAGATCTTTGCTTGAAAGCATAGCATGTGGCTTAATATAATCTTATTGTATATTAATGTACTCCAAACACACAACCATCAAAGACATCATAACTAGCAACAAGAGATCATGTTGGGATGCTTTGAGAAAGTAAACAAGTATCACAGGAACGAGTCAAGAACTTCATGCCATGATGCAACCTACACAAGGTTGACCCATTTCTATATATATGCATGAAGTAAATACTTGTTACCGAGGTAGCATTGGTATGAAGTCGTAGATCAATAAAATGTCCAAGCTTGGCTCTAATTTCCTCATAGTGCCACCACCTTCATGAATAAGCCAAGCACCCAATGCTTCTCAAATGTACCTAACGCATTTTAAGTACAATATGGTCCCCAAACTTATTGGGTCCGAAGTAGTTAGCATAACTACAACACATAGGGTAAAACCACTTAAATATGTGCATATTGATATGAATTTGAATTTCATGCACATCTTAGCTATTAAGAATTTGATGGATTTACCATATATATATTGGATCAAATAAGGCAAACAAGGCATGTGAATTTACACATAGTAAATATGCATGTACAAGCCTACCAAAATCCAGGGAGATACAAATTGGGCAAATGACCACATAACCGTTAATACTTCCAATAACATTACTAGTCATTTATGTTGTCCAAAATGAATCAAAGTGACAAATCAAAATATGATAGCACACAAAGTTCAACATATGAACCAAGGAAAAAAATGAGCATATAAGATATGCATTGCACACATACTCATAGGAATATCTCACTCAAGCAGATATAGGACACTATAAACAATGAGATAACAAACTCTCATATAGAGCAATAAGATGAATTCGAACAAAATGGTATTTCGGGTTATCATCCGGTGTAGAAACCAAATAAGTACATGATCATCTATACTAACACAAGCATAACATGAGAGTTTAGAAATAAACATAATGCTTGGATAGCATAATATTAACATTCCAACTAGATAGATCATCATGCAAAGCAATAATTGGAATAGCTTTAATCAAATGATTTTCCAAATATGATTTTAAAGATAACCATGGGCAAAACCGCACAAGAATGCCATACGTAAACAAGACATTGCATGCCACGGAGATATAAGATAATCTCAAATATAAATTCTAAGTGGCATCCCTCAATTGTTCATATTAACAAGGATTGTGATATGCACAAAGCATATCACTCCCCCATAATATGATGATCCATGTATTATCCACAAGAAGCAAATAAAACCCAACTAAGGATCATTAATGGAGAGAATTTGAGTTTCAAATGAGCTTTACATACCACATAGTAACTAGATAATATTGCACTAACAATACTAGGTGGTATCCCACATACATACACATTTACGATTTGTGATATCCTTAAATATCTCAAAAGAGCCAAGGAAGATTCAACTAATGAAGCAATAAAGGCTTGAAACCACACACACAAATATATGAAGTGCATTGCAACCTACAAATGCTAGATAACACAAATCAAGCATACTAGGAAGCACAACTATACAAGCACATGCTAGGTACAAAACCTAAACATGGAAGGGACATAGTGACTTTCAATGTAAACAATGCAAGTACAAGTTACCGCAAAGAGGAGTATTGGATTGATAGATATGATGATAATCCACTTGGCTTGGCATTAACCATAACATATGGTGAAAATAGTTTTTCTTCCTGAAGTAGCCAAGTCTCCAATGCCCTCCACACACCTATTGATCAAGTTTGAGTTTGATGGTCCCCAACCAAGTTGGGTCCTAAGAAGTTAGTAACAATAGGCTTGGCAACCCAAATGGTCTTGTCCACTTTCAAACTTCTTTGGGAACCCACAAACTTGGCAAACACATTGCCAACAATATCCTTCCTTAGCGAATAATGATTATTGACTATAGGAGGCTTAGATATGTTACCGTTGGGACAAGATGAAGCTATGTGTCCCTTCTTACGGCAAATATAACAACATGTGCTTCCCTTTCTCTTCTTCTTTACCTTTTCAACTTGGAGAGCATTATCTTGGTTAGGCATGGGAAGAGGCCTTTCATTATCTTGATATTGAACTTGAAGCCACTTCCCTTGATGCTTCACATTTGAAGCCTTCTTCTTCAATGGACAAGATCTCACATGGTGTCCAACATTCTTGCACTTGAAGCAAGTAATGTTGTCCGAATTCTTGACTTGATCTTGTCCCTTCTTCTTGTTCTTGGACTTCTTCTTGTTGGAGATGAAATCAAGTCCTATTTTGTCTTGAGGGTCCTTTTGCACACTCAAGATATTATCACAACATTTTTCCAAGTCTTTCTTCAAACTAGTGACTTGGGCCTTGAGCTCTTTATTTTCCTTTACAAGGTTAGTATTAACAAAAGAACTAGAGGAAGTAGAAGCTTCATTGTTAGAGAAACAAGGCATGGTGAGCAATTCATTACAAGATGTACCAATATCATGTAGAGAGGAATTGCAAGGACTAACACATGACAATAAGGCATTTCGAGTAGAAGATGTGCTAATATCCACATGAGACTCACATGATTTTACCTTGATCACCATAGCCTCATGAGCTAACTTTAACTCATCATGAGAGATTAGAAGATCCTCATGAGTGCCTGAGAGCTTTTTATGACTTTCTCCCAATTTCCCATAATTGCTAGTTAGCAAATCAAGTTGAGTCCTTAGCTCAACATTTTATTTTAATATCGATGCTTCACACAAGATAGAGTTAGTAGCACAAGCATCATTATTAATATGAGAGGAGCATGTAGAGGCTAGAGACTCCGCATGAGTAGCTTGAAGTTCCTCATGAGACTTAGAGAGTTTGGTGAGCTCTCCTTTGACCTTCTTGTAGTCAAGGTCAAGGGGCTCAAAATCCTCTTTAAGTTTACAATGAGTAACTTCAATCTCTTCTTTTAAAGACCTCAAGTCACTAAGACATTGATGAGCCATAGAAAGTTCATGTTCAAGTTGTTCACTTTTTGCTTGCTCGTAAAGGAATAAGTCATTACGCTTTTGAAAGCAAGCAAGAACATCTTGGAGCCTTTTATAAGTTTTATTTTTAGCTCTACGAAGAGTTTTCCCAATCTCATAGAGATTTTGAGTCAAGACTTCATCATCTTCCTCATTACAACTATCATCATTATCACTAAGAGAAGATGATACCTCGTCATTACCTCTTGCCATGAGGCACATGTGAACACAAGGGGTTGATGATGATTCTTTTGGAGAGGAGGGTTCTTCATCAACCAAGCGTGCCTCATTTTTCTTGATTTCCTCCACATGGTTAGTTTCACAAAGAGAACTAGAGGGAATCACGACATTTTGAATATGGCAACACAAATGACCAAGCATATCATCACACAAATTTATGAGTGCATCATTAGATGATATGCAAGGACTCTCTACACAAGAATGTATGATGTTTTCGGTGTTAGATCTGCTCGTGTCCATAGAAGATACATCACTCGTATCAACATAAGCAAGATCATCAATGAAGATCTTAATACCATGATCACGAGATATTTCTTCACTTACCATGTCATTACCTTGTGGTAAGCCACATGTTGGTGAAGTGAAAGATGTTGAGGTATGCAAGTAATCGGAGGTGGAAGCAATAGAGAGCTCTTCATGATTTAGAAATGTGGAGAACTCCTCCATTAACTCCCCAAAAATAATATTGTCTTCATCAAGATTGGACCCACCATATATATCTTCAATTTTGGTCCAAGCCTCATGAGCCAACGAACAAGACGAGATTGACTTGAACACCTCGAAGGTTATAGCTTGGTGAATGACACTTAATGCTTCACAATCAAGATGCATATCATCAAGTGATGGAGATTGTCCATCCTTTAGATTTGAATTCCCTACAACCACAATCCGCAAAGCATTTGGACCCATGGCCCGAAAGTGACAAAGCATGCATAATCTCCATATAATGTAATTTGTGCCATTAAAACAAAATGTGTCATCGTGCACTAGTTTACTAGTCGACATTGTTACTCTCTAGGCGGTTAAGCCTAATAAGGAGAGACCTAGCTCTGATACCAATTGAAAGGACCACAATGTCGCCTAGAGGGGGGGGGGGTGAATAGGCGTTTTAAAATCTTTTACGGATTTGGCTATATCCTAATGCGGAAATAAACTAAGCGGATACTTTTCAATCACAAATCCTAAATATACTAGGCTCACTAAGTGCACCAACAACTTAGCATAAATAAGATGGGAACAACGAGGATATGAGTAAGCATAAGTAAGTCACACAAACTTACTCAATGTATATCACGAGCTACGGAAATGAATAATACACACAACCACAAGTAAGCAATACAAGCTTACACAAATTGTATCATAATATATGGGATTGAATGATACAAGCAAACTCAAGTAAGTTACACAAACTTACTTGAGCAATATCGCAATATATGGAAGTGTATGACACAAGTTAGCAATTCACACTAATCACAAAGTATATCAATAGTAGCAAGTATGAATTGTGGAATATGAAGTGTAGGCCTAAATAATCTCTACAAGGAAATGGCTAACACAATATAATGAACCACCACAATATAATGAGGACAACAAGATATAGTGAATGCACGGTCAAATGACCAAAGTAAACCACAAGTAAGGAGTTAGGGTTAGGGATAACCAAAGTCACGGAGACGAGGATGTATCCCGATGTTCACTTCCTTGGAGGGAAGCTAGTCACCGTTAGAGAGGTGGATGTTACCACGAAGGCACACCAACACCACGAAGGCTCACCCTATTCTCCTTGAGATATCACCACGAAGGCGATTCCCAACCACTAGTGGTAGACCTTGAGGCGGCCTCCAAACCTTCACAAACTTTCCGGGGGACAAATCACAAGTTGATTCCTCACCGGAGCACTCCTACCGCCTAGGAGTCTCCAACCTCCAAGAGTAACAAGATCAAGGGGGAAATGCTCAAGACTTGCTCAAATCACAAATTGCTTTGGTCAAAAGAGAGAGGAGGAGTGGTTGTATGCTTGGATGAAGTCTCTCTCAAGAACTCGCACAAATCTCTTCGGGGTGTAGCACGAGAAAGCTCAAATCCCTCTCTCTCAAATCCCACCAAAAGCAACTAATGCTATGGAGGGATGGGAGAGGAGAGGAACAATGGAGGAGGTCAACCAATGAACCCTAGATCCATGGTATAGTTTCCCCCCAAATGTATTGGAGTTTTGAGGCTTGGGGGATGAGGATAGAGCTGAAAAGAATGGGGAAATCTCAGATGCAAAAACTCTAGCTCAATGGGGAAGAAGGGTGCCTTATATAGTGCCCCATCAAATCTGCCCGTTACGCATAGAAAAACGCAGCCCGAAACTTCTGGGCAAGCCCGGAACTTCTAGGCCCCCTATTGAACACATATGTGCAAACTCTCTGGTTAACCCGGAACTTTCCCCGAAACTTTCGGGCTGCCCGGAACTTCCGTCCCCGCAGAAAACAACCAACATACCGAAAGTAAAACATGCATAACTTTTTCATACGAACTCCGATTTTGATGATCTTGGGCTCGTTTTGAAGCTATGGAAAAACCCCAGGTCCTCACATAGAGAACCAAACAAGATCAACCAAAATTGAGGATGCCAAATATGCAAAGGTGTTATGATATATTTGGGAAACCTATTTGGCTTTGGATTTTGTTTGGTATATAGGATATGAGTGGAATTGTGTAAAGAAGATGTTGACTTGAGCGAATCCATCACAAACCCCTTTGATCCCCTCTTAATAGTGCGGGATCCCTATAACTCAAGAATCATAAAAGAGCTACACTACATAGCTATCGAGAATCCATTCTTGAGTGTATATGTTTCTTTTTGGTGGTCATCACTCCACAACACTAACGTCAAAGGAACTAATACCTTTGACACGAGCCGTTCACTTGAGCTTGATGTTGATGTTTCTTCTTGGCTCAAGATGAAGGCAAGACATTGGTGAAGTCTTCAAGTCTCTCCCCCATACACAATGTGGGGAAGCTTTGCTTTGTATTCATCTTCACTTGTCCATCATGTGATCATCCACAAGCTTCAAGCATGTAATCCTTTGGGATGGTTATCTTGAACTTGCCCTTGTCAACCATGATCACCAATACTTGATGTCATCCTCTCATAGACACTTGAAATCTCTTTCTCGATGCGAGCCCATGAGAATCACCTAACCCTTAGAAACATAGAAAACACGTATTATGGGTTAGTACACAGAGTGCAATTGATAATTTCTTATCATACCACAAGATCCTATGTGGTGCATCACTTTCGCTCGTGTGTTGACCATTTAGAGTTCGATCTTTGAGCTTCATCTTGGTCAACCTATATCTCTACTCCATGTTTAATCTTGACTCTTGAAGGGTATAT
This sequence comes from Triticum aestivum, assembly GCF_018294505.1. Taxonomy (NCBI): domain Eukaryota; kingdom Viridiplantae; phylum Streptophyta; class Magnoliopsida; order Poales; family Poaceae; genus Triticum; species Triticum aestivum. The sequence goes on from NC_057801.1 coordinate 448,459,136, forward strand.
TGAATTCTTCACTTGAATAGCTTGCTTGAATACTTGATCAATCATGACTCACACATGAGTCAATTATGATCATATCTTTGAGCCACTCCTTAAGATACTCCAATGAACTTCATTTTGATCATCTCAATGTAATTGTTGCTTCAAAGGAGTTGTCTTCCATTATTCTTCAATCATATTCCAATGGGACTAACCTTCAAATATATATCTCAATGCAAACATTAGTCCATAAGGATTGTCATTAATTACCAAAACCACACATGGGGACTACATGTACTTTTAGATGGGGCTGCAACATTTGTGAATTTCTCAGTCAGTTTCATAAACCTGACTTTGGCTCCTTGCCAATCAGCATAGTAAGCATTGAAGTCATTGCTGAGGGTTTTGATTTCAGCTTGGATCTTGAGGAGTTCATCAGGTGTCATATTGACAACGTTATTCTTCAGGAACTTCTCCTTTCTGAACTGTGTCTTCTTGATCTGCCTGGCCTTCTCAAATTTCCATTTCTCTTCAGTGATGAAATGGGTCAGCATGTGACTTTGACCAGGTGTCAACTTGAAATCAGGCATAGGAGTATTTGGATCCTTGTGCTAGAGATCAATGTAATCAAGGATCGCCCTTGGATCCAAAAGCAGTGGCACATTTGTGCCTTTGGCTCTAGCGGGACTTTCTTGTCGGTCTCTGATGATTTCTGCAAGTTCATCATCACCAGCTTCATCGTCAGATGGCATGTGGAAAGCGACATGTTTCTTCTTCGGACTAGGCCGAGTACCTCGACCAGCCGTTGCCTTAGTCTTCAACAGAGTGGGGCCTGTTGAAGATTTTGGTGCAGCTGAGGAACTTGCTGAGGCACCAGAGGCAATAGAGATGCCTGTTGTCCTTTGGCATGTAGCCAGATGTACAGGTGTTGAGGACTTTGCCGGACCAGCTGAGGACTTTGGAGGAGGAGAAGTAGTTGGTACTGGACGTGAGGGCTTTAAAGAATCTGGCCGTGAGGGCTTTGAAGATTCTGGCCGTGAGGGCATTGCTGAGGAACTTGGCCGTGAGGGCATAGTTGGTGAAGCACTTGGCTTGTGAGCAGGCTTCTTTGCCATTGATTTTCTTGGCTTGACAAAGGCCTCAGTGGCAGTAGCAGCAGCAGAGTCTTCATTGAATTTCCTCACTGCTTCTTTAGCTTGTCTCACCAACTTAGCTTGGCGCTTGGCCCATTCTTCAGGAAAATCCTCACGACGCTTGATGCTGGTGGGGTCAGCTCTTTGGCCAGGTGCCAATGGAGCTCTTGGGCATGGAGGATTAAGTGCGAATTTCTTCATATACTTTGGAGTCACATATATGTACTCCCTCCATTCTCTTGCCCATCTCCGTTCAATTTTCTATATGCGCACCTTGCGTTGAGTTTTGGTTTCTTTTCCGTACTTAGCCTCATCAGGTGTGCAATAATCTGCATAGATGTCCTCAGGTATTTCAAAGGCAGTCATGACCTCAGGCTTCTTTCCTCCTTTCTGCGGCCTCTTACCATCAGCCATATTCTTCAGATGAGGAATTTGAACAATCGAATTTTCTGAAGAAGTATGCAACTTTTCTTTGAGGAACGCTGCAAATGAGTTAAGTTGATGAGATGATTCAGCAGCGGACATGAGTACCTGTGAACAGAGTATAGTTGCGAGGAATTTGGAGAGGTCATATGCGTTCTCAGAAGGTTTTTCAAAAAGAATAAGTTTGAGGAATTTGACCAGATGAGCCTTGAAGAATTTCACTAATCGTTCTTTGTCTTAGGTTCCAGAGTTGTATAGATCGAGGATCCACACAATTGAGGTCATGAGGAAAAATGATGCTTAGAGAAACAAATCAAGAACCGATGACTAGTGAGGTGTTTTGTGTGTGAGGATTTGAGGAATAAAACACCTTTGAAGATTTTGTTGTGAAATTTCGAATCAAAAGGGGTAGTAAATGTAACTTTTAATTACCCTTGATGAAGAACACGATGAACTGTGAAGAAGAACAGTGAAGTTCATCGATGTAGATCTTCCACGCCCTAACTTGGCAGAGGAAGACAGCTACGACGGCGGCGGAGTGAAGATTTCTACGGTCGGCGCGAGTACGACGGCGACGAGGTCGAGGAAGTGAAGCTCTTCCTCACCGGCGACGATGGAGTAGCGGCGGCGCTAGGGTTTGAGGAGCTCGAGCGAGACAGAGGGCGGTCGACCGGAGTAAAGGAAGTGAGGAAGGGATGAGGGGGTATTTATAGTCGCAGTGAAAAACTGTTCGCCTGAAGATTTTGAACAAACCTGCTCCTGACCCTTCTCCTTCGCTTGACATGTGTCACCCACGTACCGAGGAGTGGAGATCGTGTTAGATCGTGGGTGAATAGATAAGTCTATTGTGGATCCGGAACGGATTGAGCGGTAAAACCGAAAATTTGGATAAGATTAATTTTAAAGTTCCGTTCGCAAATTCTTCAGCTGTCAAGGACACAGTGAAGATTTTGAATGAGTTTCAAATAGAACGCACATGAAGAATTTGTGAATAGATTGGGTTGAGTATAGCATGGAGGGGAAAGGGTCCGATCACATTCACTTAGCAGAGAAATGCAACTTGAAGGAATAGCCATAAGTGAATGCTGTAGAGGACATAAACTTATATATATATATATATATATATATATAGCCAATGAAGAAAAAACGATGGAAACATTGAAGATTTTGCAAAGTTGAAGAATTTGAAAAACTGAAGAATTTCAAAAATGAAGATTTTCAACTTTGGTGGTGGCGTGACCCACCTTATAAGAACAATGATTTCAGACACCGCGTACAATTGTCATAGGGTTCTGAGAATCAAATTCTTCATTAATTTCTTCACACTTAGAGTGTTATTCTTCATTGATTGAAGAAAAACGTTTCTTCATGTGTTGCACATCTAAGTCATCAATTTTGCATAAGTGTCAGGATGTGTGTCCTTTTCAGAGAACATTAGAAGATTCTAAGATATTTAGCTCACACCGCAACTTGCTAAATCTCTTCTCATCCAAGGGCTTTGTGAAGATATCGGCTAGCTGTTCTTCAGTCTTCATGTGCTCGATGGAGATGTCGCCCTTCAACACATGATCACGAAGAAAATGATGACGAATCTGAATGTGCTTTGTCTTCGAGTGCTGAACTGGGTTGTGAGCAATCTTGATGGCACTCTCATTGTCACAGAGGAGAGGCACATTCTTCACGTTGATGCCGTAGTCCTTGAGGGTTTGCTTCATCCATAGCAGTTGAGCACAACAAGAACTAGCAGCAATGTACTCAGCCTCTGCAGTAGACAGTGATACGCAGTTCTATTTCTTCGAGGACCAACAGACCAAAGATCGTCCGAGGAAATGACAAGTACCAGATGTTGACTTGCGGTCCACACGATCACCAGCATAGTCAGAGTCAGAATATCAAATGAGATCAAAAGTAGAGCCCTTGGGGTACCATAATCCTAGTGTTGGTGTGTGATCTAGATATCGAAGAATATGCTTCACAGCCTTATGGTGTGATTCCTTCGGTGCAGCTTGAAATCGGGCACACATGCAAACACTAAGCATTATATCTGGCCTAGATGCACATAAGTACAATAACGAGCCAATCATGGAGCGGTGTACCTTGTGATCGAAGTCAATACCATTTTCATCAGTGCATAGATGGCCATTTGTGGGCATAGGAATTTTGACGCCTTTGTAGTCTTGCATGCCAAATTTCCTCAGAACTTCCTTGAGGTATTTCTCCTGAGATATGAATATACCATTGTGCTGTTGACGAATTTGCAGACCTAAAAGAATTTCAACTCTCCCATCATAGACATTTGATATTCTTCACTCATCATATAGGCAAATTCATCACTATAATGTTGGTCAGTACAACCAAAGATAATATCATCAACGTATATTTGGCACACAAACAGTTCACCATCATAAGATTTAGTAAAGAGAGTAGGGTCGAGTGAACCGGGTGTGAAGCCATTCTTCATGAAGAATTCCTTCAAAGTGTCATACCACACCCGAGGGGCCTGCTTGAGGCCATACAGGGCCTTGTTAAGTCTGAAGACTTTGTCAGGATTCTTTGGATCTTCAAAACCTAGGGGTTGAGCAACATATACTTCTTACTCAAGCTTACCATTGAGGAATGCACTTTTCACATCCATTTGTTGTAAGATGATATTATGATGATTAGCATAAGCAAGTAATATGCGAATAGCCTCAAGTCTAGCAACAGGTGCAAAAGTTTCATCAAAATCAATTCCTTCAACCTGTGTGTAGCCTTGAGCTACAAGTCATGCCTTATTCCTCACCACAAGGCCATTTTCATCTTGCTTGTTGCGGTAGATCCACTTTGTGCCGATGATATTGTGCTTGCGAGGATCTGGACGTTTGACCAGTTCCCAGACATTGTTGAGCTTGAACTGATGTAATTCTTCTTGCATGGCCTGAATCCACTCAGGCTCCAGAAATGCTTCATCTACCTTAGTGGGCTCTGTAATAGAGACAAAAGCATAGTGCCCACAAAAGTTAGATAAATGTGAAGCTTTTGAGCGTGTGAGAGGACCTGGAGCTCGAATGTCATCGATGATCTTTTCAACTTGCACTTCTTTTGCAATGTGAGGATGAGCTGGTTGTCGTTGAGGAATTTGATTAGCATTTTCATCAGGTGCACCAGCTCGATTTTCTTCACGTTCTGGAATGAATTCTTCAATAGATTCTTCGGTAGGAATAACATCCTCAGTAGCCTTGAACTTGATAGAATGCTCAGGTTTTGGTTCATCTATCACAGAAGGTAGGTGCTCTCTTTGCGAGCCATTAGTTTCATCGAACCACACATCTACAGTTTCAACAACCTTGTGAAGAACGTTGTTGAAGACTCTGTAGGTGTGCGAGTCCTTTCCGTAACCAAGCATAAAACCTTCATGTGCTTTTTGTGCAAATTTAGCATTGTGATGAGGATCTCTAATCCAACATTTAGCACCGAAGACTTTGAAATAACTCACGTTGGGTTTCTTGTCAGTGAGGAGTTCATAGGCAGTTTTCTTGAAGAATTTGTGAAGATATACCCGATTGATGATGTGGCACGCAGTATCAATTGCATCAATCCAAAAGCGACGAGGCGTTTTGTATTCATCAAGCATAGTGCGAGCCATTTCAGCGAGGGTTCTGTTCTTGCGCTCCACGATGCCATTCTTTTGAGGAGTGTAAGGAGCAGATAACTCATGAGTGATACCAAGTTCATCAAGATAGCCATCAAGACCGGAATTCTTGAACTCAGTCCCATTGTTAGTTCTGAAGTGCTTGATCTTCACACCAAAGTTGGTTGAAGCCCTTGAGGAAAATCGTTTGAAGATTTCCTACACTTCATGTTTGTAAGTGACAATGTGTACCCATGTGTAACGAGAATAGTCATCAACAATAACAAAGCCATATAGAGATGCATCATTCGAAACAGCAGAATAATGATTAGGACCAAAGAGATCCATGTGAAGCAATTCGAATGGACGAGTAGTGGTCATGATAGTCTTTGCTAGATGCTTGGCCTTTGTCATCTTTCGAGCTTCACAAGCTCCGCATAAGTGATCCTTGAGGAATTTGACATTCTCAATGCCAATGACATGCTTCTTCTTCACAAGCGTGTTCAGATTCCTCATGCCAGCATGACCAAGTTGTTGATGCCATAGCCAGCCTTCTGAAGCTTTTGCAAGTAAGCACACGGCTGGTTGTGGTCCTGTAGAGAAATCAACAATATACAGATCTCCTCTCCTAAAGCCTTCGAAGACTTTGGAATGGTCAGCTTCAATGATGACAACACATCGATATCTTCCAAAGACAATAACCATATCAAGATCACAAAGCATTGAGACAGACATGAGGTTGTATCCTAAGGACTCGACAAGCATGACTTTGTCCATGTGGCGATCCTTTGAGATCGCAACCTTACCTAGACCCAATACCTGACTTTTGCCTTTGTCAGCGAAGATGATGTGCTACAGATGTGACGGTGTTAAGGGAGCATCCATCAATAGACTCTTGTCACCAGTCATGTGATTTGTACATCCACTATCTAGAACCCACTCGTTGGCTTTGGGCTGATCATCCTGCAGATGAATTAGTGCAACTTACGATCTCATATACTTCATCAGTGAAGAATATGATATCAAGTTCATCAGATGAATTTCATCAACCAGTAAAACAGATATTTCAGTATGAGGACGTGTGAAATGAAAGTTCATTTCATCATGATTCGCCTGCGTCCTTTCAGGCATTTTAGTCAGGCCTCCAGCAAATTCTTCAGACGTCTAAAGCACGTCTGGAGACCTGACCCTGCATAAAATATTAGTTCTTTTTCTTCACCACCCACATCTGAAGGGGTGGCAAAGAGTTCATCACTCTGCGAGCACCATATGAGAAAGGTGGCATAGAGGCCAAACCATTTCGTTTCACATAAGAGGGGTTAGGGTAAGCATATGAATAAGCAGAGAAATTCTTTGAGGACTTATGAACATAATGATTTGAAGAAGGAGGGAGCGGGAGGCGCGGCTGCGGCCTTTGGTGGAGATCGAGCAGAGGAGGCATGGCCTCGGGCTCGAGAAGGAGCTCTGGGGCTCGGGCGAGGAGTGGATCAAGGGGCCTGGGGTTGGTTGGATGCTGAAAACGAGGGAGGCGGTCGGGGAAGATCCCGAGGTGGGAGGAGACGAGAGCAGTGGCGGCGGCAGCAGAATGGGAAGGATGGGACATTGCTCCTAAAATTTAGGATTGGGTCAAGATGGACTAGGGTAGACTATATAAGGGAAGAAGGTTTTTTTGAATCATCGGATCGGGACCGGACGGTCGAGAAAAATAGCCAAGGAGAGCCCAAATAAGAAAATAGAGATGTTTTATAGATGCTTGGGGATGATCCGAAACCAACGGTGATGACTGAGCGGGTCGGGTTGGGGCAAGTTTTCGGACGCGCGCAAGAGGGGTGGTGGTTGTGCAGAGAGGTTGGGTGGGTTGACAAGAGGGAAACGAAAACACGGTTGGTCTCGAAACGGTCAAGAAAAGCAAGGGGGGAATGCGGCAACTACAAGAGGATGCAAGTTTTAAAACATGACGACAACTGAGTGCTGATGCAAAGCAAATGATGCGATGATGAATGCAACAAACAAACGAAACACATGACAACAACGAAAAACATGGAAGCCGCCTGGAGCGTCGGTCTTGGGGCGTTACAACACTCCACCACTACAAGAGGATCTCGTCCCGAGATCTAGGATGGCACCAGAGAGAAACGAAAGAGGAAGAGAGGAGGTAAAACAAAGTTGCTTCTTTGACAAACGAGTGAAACCACGAACCTCGAGAGGTTGAACAACTTGAAAGAAAGAATACAACAGAGATGAATGAGATTACAAATAGTCCGTTGGACAAGAGGAACAAGGATAATGATGAGAACCAAGAGCTGAGGGGACAAGATAGATTTTGAAGCCACTCCGGTTAAAATTAGCTGGACAAGGAATAAGAATAAATGATTCGAGCAACACTCCGATTGAAAAGAGAAGCAAGACTTGATAAGATGAAAGAACTTGAATGAGACTCCAGTTAAAAGAGGAATGATAGACACAACACCTTGGTTAAATGGATAAGCACGAAAAGAACACGATCCTCACAATTCGAGATGATGAGTGAAAAGAGCAACATCACAATGCCTCCGGAAGAAAGAATAGAAGATAGATTATTGTAATAACAGAATGGAGAGGAAAATGCCAACTTCTGCAACAAATGAGCTTGGAAAGCACCCTTCCAAGAAGGTTTTAACGGAATTGTTGGAAAACCAACAACGAAACGAATAAGCTTGTAGTGGGCTTATGTAAAACTTCTCAAAATTGAGGCGAAATTATGCCACTACAAAAACAAATAATATAATTGATAACACCGACGAGATGAAAAATTTCTTCCACCAAGATGATAGAGAGATAACTTGGATCATTGATAAGCACCACAATAGCAACATTCCTTAGGGAAGGCTTTAGGTGAAATATGACACAAGATAACTCCAACAAAGAGATTGATGGATTTAAAATAGCATTGATGGATTTATTTTTAGAGTATAGCTTGGCTGATCTTAACTTCAAGAGAAATCTTGAAGAACAATTGAAGAATGAAAAGAATCCTTGACGAACCACCATGTAGAGCCTCCATGGAGAACTCCGGTAATAAAAGGATGATAGAAAGAAAGGGAAGTTGAAAACACAAGGTGAAGCCTTGCGATGATTTAGAAGGAGCTTCACGACGAGATAATGCGGAAAACTTGGAACTCCAGAAAAGAAAAGACGAAACACTAGAACCGGGAATTACTTCATCATGAACAATCTCCGGAAGAAAAGAATTGAATCACCTCACGGAAATAAGAATAAGATTTATTGTATGCTTATCCTTCATCAAATTAAATTGATGACAAGCAATGGATTTGGCATACTACTTATTCCCGTAGAAAGGATTAAAAGAGATATAGCGCAAGCTTGAGAAGGTATTGATGGAACCACCGGTGGGATTGAAACAATGAAAGAATGAATGAATTGATACGATAATGAAGGAAGAGAAATCTTGAACGAACCGCCGTAAGAATTGAAAATGAATGTAGCAAAGGCACAATTCACTGGGAAGAATTGGAAAATGAATGAAGATACTCGAGGGGATTTAGATACATGAGAACAACGACATCATGAACTAATTAGAGGATATTTGAACGATTCACCGGTAACATTTGTAGAACGATAGCTACACGCTCAGAATGAATAATTCTGAGATGATGGGCTCCGGAGAATCAAACTGAAAAGACTCCTGAATTGCTCTGGATGGGTGAAAAGAATTCTCACAATAGAAAACAATTATGAGAGGATGGCATCAAGCTAGAACCATGAATCTTGAAGAGAATGGATCAAGATTTAAGAGAAATCCTTCTTCGGTCTTCAAATGTTGAGAATGGAGATGAGAACCACCATGACAATTTATGGGACACTCCAGAGCAATGAAGAATAGAAATGTTGAACCAATGACGAAAATGTTTCAAAAGCGATCTTGGAGAAGGAATATGACTGATGATAGTTCATTCTTACGCCAAACTTTGAAAAAGAATTTGAGAATAACTCCGGAAAAATAGAAGAGTCAGGTAAGATCCTGGGAAAAGACCTGTGGGTTAGGGCCCACTCGAAAGAAACATCGTTGAAGGATTTCTTGAAATAGAGATTACACCGGTAGAATTAAATAGCTTGAATGAGAGAAAAAACTTGAAGTATCTCAAACATATTAAGAATGGAAACATGGTTCTTTTGAGATATCTTTGGTCTTCATACCAGGCTTAATGGCAGCAGCTATGCCATATTACTTCGTCAGCACCTTCTTCTTAGATGTGGCCTCATCATCATTTGCCACATAGTACTCATCTTCAGATTCTGAGGTTCTCTTCTTCCTTGACCTCGTGGCTGCCTTGGGCAAGTTACTAGGTGTGCTCCTGCTACCCTCATCTGAGGTACTGGAGGGACTAGTGCCCTCACTCATCTGAACTTGCTCCTCTGATCTGTTCTGACTGTCACTCCGATCTGACATAGTGCAAACTCTGACAACAGACCCTATGAATAGATGTAGATGAGCATCACAAAGTATAGAGGTTTTTGCAAAAATATTGAGTCAAAAACTTAGTTTTAGTTTTCCACAGAAAGCATTTCGGAGCTACCGATTTGTAAACTCGGTGATACCGGAGCAGCTTTTGGAACCTAAACTAGTGAACTCGGTGAGACCGAGTCACAGTTTGGTGGCACCGAGACTGCTAGGGTTTCACAGAGAATCGATCTCAGTCGCACCGATTTGCAATTCTCGGTCGGACCGGGAATCACAAGTGCAATGGCCTGAGCCAAATCTGTGAGACCGATTTCTACAACTCGGTCGGTCCAAGATGAATTCGGCGGAAACCTAACCCTAAATTTTCAAATCAAATCTAATCTACGGAGTATTTTCACTGGATTGGAAGATTTCAATCATGGCAAGATACCTGGCAATGTAATGTCACTACAAAAAAAGGACACATCCGTGACATTTTGGGCCGAACGAATTTTTTGTCTGTCATACATATGACACTTCTATGACGATAATTGTGACAAAACCCGGTATCATCATAGATGTGGTGGGCTCCTACTTCTATGACAAAAAATCATGACAGAAAATGGGCTTTTTGTCCTGGGCGGGCCGGAGACGCAGCTGCATGACATTCTTTGGGCTGTCCATGACGGAAAAAACCGTGGTAGAAGCAAGGGCGAGGAAAATTTCGGGGAGTTCCCGGTTACGGTGGGAGGTCGGGGGCCGAGCGATGCGGGTTTCTCTCGTACACGTACGCGCGTGTGTGCGAGGCATTGGCTCTAGCTGAACCCGAGCGAGGCATTGGGCTCTAACTGAACCCGAGCGATTGCACTGCAGGCTACACGTTACTGAACCCGAGCGATTGATCGATGGCTGTTAACTGAACCCGATCGAGCG